>NC_070611.1:23346978-23616978 GCF_027172205.1 Podarcis raffonei | reverse complement strand
CCTGCTGCCTCGAGATGTCGTGGAAATCCAGCACACCATTTACCATCACATCTCGATTTGTTAGACCTGTCTCTTGCCCTACAGGTTGACTTTTCAAAGTCGGCAAAGGTATTCCTCTGCCTGTGTTCAGTCCCTTTCCCATTATATGTATATAATCACATTCTCCCTCATATGCTGGTCTCCTCCTCTAAAGCAGTATGCCTCCAACTGTGAGGAAAAGCCTCCTGGGTGTGCGCAACAGACAGTCAGGGTTGGGGCCGCTGCAGTTTTTCTTTGCTCTATGGTTAACAGGGGGCACCTCAGCCCGACCAGCATGTTAGCAAGGAGAGGAAAGTAAGGTGTCTGGCCTCCCTCAAGTCTTTCCTTCCTGCCACCTCCCTTGCTTTCTTCCCACTTTCTCTCTGCCCCTCTCAAGAGCTCTGAGAGTCTTTGGAGTGAGGTGTGCTGCCCCATATACCACACCTTCCAACATCTCTCCAATGAAAATAGGGATGTTCTCTCAACCCAGCCTATCTCCCACGGTTGTTGTGAGGACAAAATGAGGAGAGTAACAAACAAGTTCCTTTGAGGAAATGCAGGCTATGGTTATTATTAAGAACAATATTTTTTAATTGATGGAGGCAAGTAGGAGAAGGAGAAAAGGCCTTTTAAACCAGGCCTTTAGTTGATCTGATTTACATCCCATGCCCTTTTAAAATGTGTTTTCTTTGGGGGGGGGCTATTGGGATGTTGTTTTTATTTTTATTATGTATTTTGTGGTTTTATATATTGATTTTATTCTGTGAACTGCCCTGAGACCCCCGGGTATAGGGTGGTATATAAATTCTAATAATAATAATAATAGGAGGAGGAGGAGAAACTATATTTTAATGGTGGGTGTTTTATTGTGTTTTTAATATTTTGTTGGCTCGGGCAAACCAGTTAGATGGGTGGCAAATAATAGTAATAGTAATAGTAATAGTAATAGTAATAGTAGTAGTAGTAATAATAATAATAATAATAATAATAATAATAATAATAATAATAGATTTGGGATGGAGGTTACTGAATGACACAAGAGCTATTTTAAAATCTAGATAAAGTGGGTTGCAGCCAAAATTAGTTCTACTCAAAGTATACCCCCTGAAATTGATGACCATGACTCACTTGGGCCCATTAATTTCAGTGGGGCCACTCTGAGTCAAATGCACTTGAATACATTCTTTTAAAGTTTAGACCGTTTTCACAGAGGTCCCGTTATTTTCAGGAAGGATTCGCCACAGTGTCATGCCTCAAATATGGTGCTGAAGGATTCTTCCGAAAGAAAAGGTTATTGAGAATATAGTCTCCCTTACTCACATACCTGCGAGGTGCTGAAAATTCTTTTGAAGCAGATCTTGTTGAAAGCAACTGCACGTGGTTCCAGTTTACGCCAACTTGTGCTTTGCTAAATATATTTAGAGACCAAGCTGATGGCCTGCTGTGTGACTACAATTGCATCCATGTGTTGGACAGAGCAACAAAATGAAGACATACGATCTTCTTTATATGGCCTTTCCTCAGCTATTCAGCATCTAATGGGGGGTGGGGACTAATCACACCCTTGCTGGCCTGAGGGGAGGAGAACTGAATCATCACTCACTTTGGGGGGAAAGAACAAATATTTATACAGTGGTACCTCGGGTTAAGTACTTAATTCGTTCTGGAGGTCCGTACTTAACCGGAAACTGTTCTTAACCTGAAGCACCACTTTAGCTAATGGGGCCTCCAGCTGCCGCCGCGCCGCCAGAGCACAATTTCTGTTCTCATCCTGAAGCAAAGTTCTTAACCCGAGGTGATATTTCTGGGTTAGCGGAGTCTGTAACCTGAAGCGTCTGTAACCTGAAGCGTATGTAACTCGAGGTACCACTGTATGGGCCTTTGGGTCAGAAATGTTTGTTGGGTTCCATGCCCACCCAACAGCAATGTTTTCTTAATACACATTTCTTGACCATGCAAGCAAATTCCATCTGCATATCCATATTCGTCTTAAGCAGGAGTGGAGAAACAAGTTTGGCTTGAGGGTCCCATTCACTCTTCAGCAAAGCTCTGAGGGCCACAGCCCAGTGGTGGCTGTGGTAAAGATTCTCATGTGCACAGGTAGAAAACACAAACCAACAGGTAGGCAGTCAATTCATGCAGATCTGCTAAAGAGGGCAGTAGTCTCCTCCTGTCTCTGCCCACCAGATGATTGACTGGGGAGGAGCCATGCGTTCTGCTAACCTCAGTGCTGGTTACTTTTCTCAGTTTCTCCCCCCCTTTTTTGCTGCTGTTCTCCAAATTTGGGGAGAGAAGGTTATTTAGGAGAAAGGGAAAAATGCTTGTGGGAGTCGATCGGCAGGGTCAGGCCCCCAAAGCGGGAGTAGGTACCCCTGATATTAAGAACTGGTATAATTGTCTTAGTCAGGACTATAAAGTATGAAGGACCATATTTAGACTTCTTGTGTCTTCTCAGTGGACACCTTAATATGCTGCCACACAAACTGGGATTTCTACAGTGGTCAGGAAATACTTTTGTGCGTTAAGGCTCTAAGTAGTCCTTCAGTATACCTGAAGGAACATCTCCAGCTCCATCGTTCAGCCCAGACACTGAGGCCCAGCTCCGAGGGCCTTCTGGCAGCTCCCTTTCTATGAGAAGTGAAGTTACAGGGAACCAGGCAGAGGGCCTTCTCAGTAGTTGTGCCTGCCCTGTGGAACGCCCTCCCATCAGATGTCAAGGAAGTAAACAACTATCTGACTTTTAGAAGGTTGTCCTGTATAGGAAAGTTTTTAATGTTTGATGTTTTATTGTGTTTTTAATATTCTTTCGGGAGCTGCCCAGAGTGGCTGGGGAAACCCAGTCAGACAGACGGCATATTATTATTATTCAAGGATAATCAAAGTGATGGCCTTCAGCCCCATCCAGCATGGCCAATCTAGGATGATGGGAGTTGTAGTCCAGCAAGATCTGGAGGGCTATCCTTTGGCTATGCTTTTCTAATGGTTTAAGGTACTCAGTGCATGGCTGAAATGGGTCCCCTGCCTCTCCTTTATGAGGATCACTGCGCCGTTATTCAAAAATGGAGGACAGAATCCTTAAAGGTATACAGTGGTACCTCGGGTTAAGTACTTAATTCGTTCCGGAGGTCTGTTCTTAACCTGAAACTGTTCTTAACCTGAAGCACCACTTTAGCTAATGGGGCCTCCTGTTGCTGCCGTGCCGCCGGAGCCCAATTTCTGTTCTCATACTGAAGCAAAGTTCTTAACCCGAGGTACTATTTCTGGGTTAGCGGAGTCTGTAACCTGAGGTACCACTGTATATCATTTCCTTTCACCTTCCTTTCTCCTGCCCAGCACCCTCTAAGTGTTTTGGACTACAACTCCCATCATCTCTGACCATTGGCCATGCTGCCTTAGGTTTATGTGGATTGTAGTCCAAATATCTGGAGGACAACAGGTTGGAGAAGGTTGCTATAGACAGGAACCAGGAGACTGGTGAAGCAGAGTGTGGCCTAGCTGTTAAGCACAACCCATTATTACACATTCAAAGTCCCAGGAGAGTCCTGGGGAGTGACAAAGAAGATAGCTGCACTAGCTCCTCCCATGAGCCTCAGCTGCCTTTGTGAACCCTGTTGAGTGACAGCGGTTCATGCATAATAGCTTTCCCAGCCTCTCCCAGATGTGCATCTGGCAAATTAATGGGACCGGACTGAGCGTGAGCTCAACAGAACAGATAGACGGCTGGAGAGATAAGATATACGAGACGAGATTGAGGAATCTACATTTATATAGTCTAGACTAGGGAAGATTCATTGAGGACATGGTAAAAGCCTATAAATACTTTCCAAGAAACTGCATAAATGCAGGGAAAAGTTATTCACAGCTTCGGGAGATGGAAAGACATGGTGCAGTGAATTGAAGATAAGAAAGATAATGTTTAGGCTAGATATTTGGGCCTGCTCATAAGGAAATGGGCAGTGGAAAAAAATGTTATCGGGGAGATGGTAGGATTGTCATAACAACTACTCATATACTAAGGAAAATGTAGAAGGGAAGAGGATAATGTTCAGTAAATGATCCTGAGGGGGGGGGAATGGTGAGAGAAAGGGTAGGTTTACTGATGTTCAGATAGCAAGCAGCCTATTCTCTGTCTGGTGGAGAGGCTACCAAACTAGAGCTTTAATGATTTGGGGCCTTTAAATATAAATGACAGAACAGGGCTGGCATAAAACTCAACAGTTTGTATAGCAGGTTCAGGCCTTCCTTGGCTCCCAGACCCGTTTGTGTGACTTTGAGGCATTTCAGCCAATTACCAGCTTCTAAGAAATGGTGGACTAATGTCCCAAATAAGGGAATATCTCTAAATTATAAGCCATTGCTACAGAAGCACTAGCCTAGCGGCTTGCCTTGCAGGTACTTATGAGAAAGAATCATATCTATATATGAAAGTTTTGTAGCTTCGTCCATGTGTGTGTAATGGAAATGCCTGCGACATGGCATAAATAGCAGGATTCAGGAACCAGGAAGCAGTGGGTTCAGAGTAGATATGCAAAATGTGGATGTATCCTCTCATCAAGTAGAGGTTCATGTAGTGAGCTGCAACACCCATCAATTTATGCAACAACTTGATATTCCCTTTCATTTCTTGCTGTAACAACGAATGTGCCCCTGAGCGGTGGGCACTTTGAGGAATGGCTCAAGATAGAAGGAGCAAATTCCATGCTCTCCATGTATTTCTGTTGATTTAAATAGAAGAACTGAAAGACGCTCTCTGCGTCTCTGATTTCGCTAGGCAGTTAGCCCAGTGAGCTGTTGACAGCACCCTCCTGACAGCAGGAGAACATGTTGTGGACTATGTAAGATAAAGCAGTGGACCAGAAGTAGCCCTGGGTGTGCAGATTGCACACTTCTCAACAAGAAAGAAGACAACAAGAACTTTTCTCTTGGAGACTATGCAAACTGACTGAGGAATGTGCATATTGCCCAGAGAACGTACAAATGTCGTTGAGATATGTACATTTCCGAAGGCCTCTTGGGAATTATGTATATTGAGTGGAAAATGTGCACAATTCCCTCTTCGTGGAAGGATTATGTGCACATTCTCCATGGGGCCCGGTGAATGTGCACAATGACCAGTTGTTATGCACATTAACTGCTCAACTTACATTCCCATCAAAGCACACACACAAACGTCAACTTTTTATGTGGATAAGACTAGCCCATGAAAAAACATTAGATAGGACTACAATGCCTTAAAAACGAGGATTACTTGAGGCAAAATCAATGAGAAGTGCTTTAGAACATAAGCAGCAGCTCCAGTCGTGGAGAAACGTTTCATTATGCTTTACACACAGTTTTACCAGATTGCTTCTTTTAATTAGAAAAGAATTCTAGCTTCTGTCCTTGGTTTAGCATGTGTAATAAAATGAAGTTTATTTAATTTTCTAAAATAAGTAAAGCAGAGTAAAGTTAATTAAAAGTTAATTACAGTATAATTAATCACTCACACTTGGAATGCTAGGGTTACTCTGATGATTATTGATGTCGTCCTTATTGCATTTTTATATACTTACCAATGTGGGGTTCCCTGGCAATTAAGGTGGGGATTTCTCTTATGATTCATAAGAGCATAATATTTTTCTTATGATCAATAGTATCGTTTTATTATGGCCACAGCTTACTTCCAAATGATGCTCACACAATACCGAAACATTATTATTATTTGTCCCTTTTTAGTACTTGGGCATTGTGGTCCCTTGACTGTCTTTTAAAACTTCGCAGAATATACTTTGTTCCTTTGAATTTGTGAGTAATTTTTTTCTTTCCCATGTGTAGTTAACCTTGGACAAACAACTCAGTGTTGGGCGCTTGCAACCCAACCTTTACCCAACCTTTACCAGCCTAACAAAGGACACCGAACCTCTCTTGTTGAACATGCGCTTTTAAACACAAGGCTCTGTACATATTGGAATTAGAATGCGTTTACTGCTCATTAATTCATCATTAAAAAGATGTTAGCTAATCACTCTCTATAAGGCTCTGGTTTAATGCTCTCTCTGGCATGAAGCACCCTGAACCTGGCACCCAGCCACTTGAAACCTGTTGGGAAAGGGACAATTCATGTTTCTACAGGACAGATCTTTTGAAATTTGGTTTTCGAACACGCCTCGGAAGTCGAACACGCCACACGGCTTCCGCTGAGTGCAAGATCCTGAGGCCTAGCTGTCGGTTGTTGAGTTTTCGGTTTTCAAACGTTTCAGAACTCGAACGATCTTCCGGAACGGGTTACGTTCAAAAACTGAGGTACCACTGTAATCCTGTTTCCGTAAAAGTCAAGCGATTTGTTTTTAAGTTCCACATGTTGCTCTTGTGACAGGGAATCTGATCAGCTTTCTCGGCATTAAATATCGCTTACCTGTTTAAATAGGTTTTAAAACAACAACAACAACTTCCAGAAGAGGGGCAGGCAGATTGCAGCATAACTATTATGTGGAATCCACACTGCTCCAAAGTTTGCCATATGTATAGTTCTCAGCACAAAAAAGAGCAAAAATATATTTTTGAGTGGGTGCATTTAGGGGAAAAAATACTTTTTCTGAGCCAGATTTAAGTGACCTGGTCTGCTAGTGTAAATCAGCACAAGGACCCCTGCTTCTCCTCCCCAGGCAACCTCTGTACCTCCCCCAAATCTGCTCTGGAAAACTGGGAGACCCCCCAGAACAGGAGGAGGGGGAGATATATATTTCAATCAGGTAAGCAGCAATACTTGTACTTATGAAATCATCTACTTAGCACTAGGTCAAATTCCACCTATAATGTGAGTACTGAGATAAAATGTGCTTTTCAATACAATGCATAGCTGTCAAGTGTCCCTTATTTGAAGGGACAGTCCCTTATTCCAGCGCCATGTCCCGCTGCTGTCCCTTATTGGTGGATGTCCCTTAAATGATGTCCCTTAAATTTCAAAGAAAGCAGCTCCTCTCCCTCCCTCCCTGCCGGCCAGGGAGGAGGGAGGCTCCAACTGTGTTGCTTGGCTGTGTTGCTCACCCAATAAGAAGTCTAAGAACGACTGGATGGTGGAGCTTGCATGCCTTGTGTGTGGCTAGTTAATGCAAGCTGAGGGGTTTTTTGAATGCTGGACGCCATTTTGTTGCACGTGCTGCTGCAAACTTTGCAGTGCAAAGCCAGGCCGGGAGCCATCTTAAGTTGAGGCTGCATAGACCTTGTGGTGCATGTGATTCAGATTCTATTCAGTTGAACCTCTGGTTACAAAGTTGGTTGGACAGTGTTCTCGAAGCTACCAGCATGAGTTTGACCAGACTGCAGGAGGACAGGAAGACTGGAGTGCCTGGAACAGGTGAGGCTGCAGGTCCCTTATTTTGGCTGCTGGTCCCTTATTTTCAAATCTGTAAGTTGACAGCTATGATACAATGGTGCCTCTGGTTACGAACTTAATTCGTTCCAGAGGTCCGTTCTTAACCTGAAACCATTCTTAACCTGAGCTACTTTAGCTAATGGGGCCTCTCGCTGCCTCCACGCCGCCGCTGCGCGATTTCTGTTCTCATCCTGAGGTAAAGTTCTTAACCCGAGGTACTACTTCCGGGTTAGAGGAGTCTGTAACATCAAGTGTTTGTAACCCGAGGTACCACTGTATGTGGTTGGTGATTACTGTAGCTATGTAAATACGAATTTAGGGTGTGTGTGCATTTTTCACAAAAAGTACACATTAATGCGGAAATGGATTGTGAATGAACAAAGGCAATAGACTGATCCCTACAAGTGGTCCCAGACCCCCCCCCCCCATCTTCAGGAAAAGCTGGGAATAAGACTGGAAGAAGCGAGGTGTCATTGTCATGTTCCAATTCATGTGGACTCTATGCAGGCCTGGACTGGAAAGACCCTCTTATTTTAACTTCCTAAGTAATCACTGCTGATATATGGAGGTCACATAGCAAACCATCTATTTTATTGTTGTTATTACTGCTGCAACAACAACAAAAAAGTGTAATTAAAACATTTTTCTTGCCCCTCTGGGAAAATAGAAAGTGAAGACAGGTTGGAAGCCATGATTCTGACAACAGCTGTTACAAAGGCGGAAAAATGGAAATGGGGAACCTTGCATCTCAAAGAAACTGTTTTCAGCTGAGCGAGTCTCTGTGGGGAGGTCGAGGTGCGTTGGCCATTATAATCCAGGCAGCGCATTAGTACTCGAGCTTTTGAATGACAAGATTCTGAGATCCGCAGCCCTTTGAGATCATCAGTCTTCAGAGAAACAAAGAACTTCTGCTGACTTTTATTCTCAGATGCTAACATTTGTGCTACCAGAATCCACACACAACACAAGCTGTGCTGCCCTGTTCAGTAATTTTGGTCATGAATGATGTCTCCGTTGCAGATCAGCGGGATACATACACCGAGGAGAACACCAGGCTTCTGAAAGCTAAGTAGGGAATTGTTGACTCGGTCTCTGCTGATGATCATCTCATTGCTCCAGGCTCCTAGTCTTTCCATTCGCTTTCTTTCCCACAACAGAGTTCATTTCATTTCTAACGTATCCAGAGGGCAGGTTTGTCCTCAAGGTTGACAGTCACACATATAATAAATAATATGCTTTCCGTTGCCATTTTTTTAAAAAAAGAAATGTATTTAATGCAGCCATTAAATGTGTATTTCTGTTAACTTCACCAAGATTATAACACCAGATGTGTTAGAGGGAACTTTAGCATGACTTAATGCTTACAGTAACTTGGGCTGAATAATTTACTACTGTAAATAACAGCATAGCTTTGTGAAGGGAGTGCTTGCATTTTGGAAGTGAATGAATGAAACACACATGCAGTGAATAAAGATCATTATGGAACAGGATTTAATGAGTTTTCATGTGCAGTTTACAGATCTAGTTGCGTTATCTATTTTATGTAAAATGGATCCCCTATGTGTGATTGTCTTGCCAACAAAGGTCCGTATAGTTAAAGCCATGGTTTTCCCAGTAGTGATGTATGGAAGTGAGAGCTGGACCATAAAAAAGGCTGATCACCGAAGAATTGATGCTTTTGAATTATGGTGCTGGAGGAGACTCTTGAGAGTCCCATGGACTGCAAGAAGATCAAACGTATCCATTCTTAAGGAAATCAGCCCTGAGTGCTCACTGGAAGGACAGATCCTGAAGCTGAGGCTCCAATACTTTGGCCACCTCATGAGAAGAGAAGACTCCCTGGAAAAGACCCTGATGTTGGGAAAGATGGAAGGCACAAGGAGAAGAGGACGACAGAGGACGAGATGGTTGGACAGTGTTCTCGAAGCTACAAACATGAGTCTGACCAAACTGCGGGAGGCAGCAGAAAACAGGAGTGCCTGGCGTGCTCTGGTCCATGGGGTCACGAAGAGTCGGACACGACTAAACGACTAAACAACAAATGTGTGATTGTACGTTGAGTCCCAGTAGTGGGGCAAGGGCAGGAGAGACAATTTTACAAATGGTAGAAAGTCTCTACTCTCGTTTACTGAGCTATATACTAAGTCAGGGTCAGCAGAAGCATCCAGCATCCTTGGACAGGGGCCATGGCTCCTGTACCTCAGGAGGACCCAATAAAAGTCTGTCTTAAACCTACTTTCCTGTGCTGGTACTTCAGCTGCTGCTGAGATAGCTTGGAACTGCCACATCAATCAGGCATGGAGAAAACTCTTTTGAGTCAATGAACCAGATCATTATCAAGATCTGTCTCACAGGCCAAATTTGACAGCGGGGCACCACCGCTCACCTGTCAAAATCCCTTTCTCTTGGATGTAAAATTGGTAGCATGAGGATGCTCGCAAAAGCCTTTGCTCCATCTAAAATTGGAGCAAGGTTGGGGACTTAAAGGGAAGAGGGCAGACTGGCAAAGATTTTTGGAGGCAGAACATCGCCATTGATAGCGTTGTTCTCCACGAATTTTTCTAATTCTTTTTGAGCCATCCAAGTTGGTGGCCATCCTTGCATCATATGAAAATGAATTCCATAGTTTGACTACCTGCTGTGTCTGCCCTGATCTTCCAACACTCGGCTTCATCAAATGTCCGTGAATGCTAGCGTTGTGAGGGAGAAAAACTTTCCTCACCCATGAAGCTGCTTTCTGCTTATCTTTCCTTCGTCTGACACCATACCAGCTGACTGCCAATCATTGCGTTGAATTTACTGCACATGCCAAACACCCACCATAAAGTATCCTAATAGGTTCTATGGGAATTGACAACAGGACAGCGAAAATAGATTCTACGTGCCCTAATGGTGGCCAAGAGACTGATATTGATGAATTGGAAGCATAGAGATATGATTCCACTTAATCAATGACTTGACAACATGACAATACTAGCAACATATGAACGAACAGCTTATAGACACAGACTTTCTTTGGATAAATACAATGATATTTGCAATGAGTTTACACAGAATATATTCGGTTATTGATGATTATATGTGTATTAGGATAAGAAGAATATACACATCTGTATATGAATGTATGGTAATATAACAGTATTTTTTCCCCATTCTCACTCACTTTCTCCCCTTTTTTCTCACTATCTTTTTATAAATGAAATTCAATAATAATAATATCGGGTTGGCGAAAGCTAAATGGTGTCTCCCATTCCACATATACTGTAGACTCCTTCTTCAACATGGCGATGGGACAGTATCTTCCATGGCACCTGAAGGCAAAAGACTCCTTTAGGGAATACAGGACAGGTCATGTGACACACACACCTGTGTCCTCCAACTCTTCGTTTTTTATTTTTTTTAAAATAATAATATTTATTAAAATTCAGAGGAAATACAAAAATATAAAAAAGAAAAAAAGAAGACAAAAAGAAGACAAAAAGATACAAAATACAGAAAAATAAAAATAAAAATAGTTTAAAACAAATCAGTCATTCCATATCCTATCTTTCATCTGCCTATTTCCCTGACTTCCTCACACCTCCCTTTTTTTGTATCGTGATTCAGTCATTGTTTCAGCAAATCCTTTCTATATTTTATTTTATAACCAATTAATTAACTCTATACATCCTATCCATCTTTCACCATATTCTGATGTTCAATTTACCTTACTTTATTTAACCTTATCTTACCATAAAATACCTTAACCTTATCTTAGCATAAAATACCGTAAAATACCTTAAAACTTAAAAACTTAATACTTATTTATCCTTATATCATTTCTGCTAAAGCCAGACAATTTCATTCCAACATTCTCCCTAATATTCATTAATTTTACACTAATTCCCAAAATAAAAATTTTCCTTTATAGACTCTTCCAGTTTTCATCCAACGTCCCTTCTTCCTGGTCTCGGGTTGTGTCAGTCCTTATTATCCAATTCCATCTAGTCCATCAACCTGGTAGTCTAATATCCGAGGCTCTTAAGTCTCTTCCATGCCCCTTCTGCAGATCTTTTTCTTCTTGTTTATACTTGCACTTTTCCTTGTCTTTTGTTGGTCTCTTTCTTCGTTTCTTTCCTTTCTCCTTAGGGAGTAGGTCTCCGGGGAATTTCCATCCATACTCATGTCCATCTCCCCACGTCAAACCAGCCCATTCCCCACAGTCCCACTCCCCACAGTCATCAATATAATCCAAAAGATCTTTAACAGCATATTTCAAAATCTCTCCAAAGTTGAAATCCTCCTCAGCTCCAGATTCCTTCAGGCCTAATTCAAGTTCATTCTTCCAAAACAGCGGCTTATACTCCTGCAGGGCCTCGGGTCTCACCATTTGTGTTGCTTGAGGTAGCACCGTAGCTTCCTCCATTATTATCTGCCCTTGCATTTGCCCAGTCGAACCAGTTTCCTGGATTGGTCCCTGTATAATTTCTATGTCAATATTCCCTATTTGTCCACATTCACTAGTTGCAACAGTCATCAAATCCAACTTCTCATTCATCAAATCCACCTTCTCATGCAACTGCTCCAGCAAAGCACTTGTCTTGCAAAAAGCAAGCACCAGGACTTCTTCCAAATACATTTTTATTCAAGGTCACAGTCTGGTCCCACGATGTTAATCTCGCAGCTGTGAAATCCCCAAGTAAACTGCAGCAACAATTTGACAAGCTCCCTCTAGAGGATACAATTTCTATTTGTGTCCATCTTTTTAAATCATGTCCAACAAAAGAAAGTTACTTTCAGTTTTCAAATATTTTGTTTCTTTAGAATGCAACAGGCAGCAGTGGAATCAATTTGTTTCTCTTTTTTCTTGCTATCTGTCAAAATGTTCCATTCACAGTCAATGAACGTCTCCGATAATTTCTGTCTCTGGCACCACGTTCCCAGGTTTGAGACGGTGGAAATTTATTTTCCTTTACTCCCTCTCCAGCAGGCTTAAACAGTTTAATTCCCTCCCCTTTTCTCCTGCTTCCAAGGGGGTTTTAATGGTTATAAATGAAGGAAATTCCGACCTTTGTAAAGCGACTTTCCAGGCTATTAGCTTACAAGATTTTTGCTTCAGTCTATTTACAGAAAGCGGAAGGCGGACTTCCTGTTTTGAACCTTCCTGCTTCGGTGCCAAATTAAAATATTTCTTGATCCAATTTTCTGTTTCTACTCATGGGTACTTGTTTAGAATCCAATTGTCGACAGGAAAAAGTCAGCGCTCTCCAGCAATGGGAATGCGGCTTCCCTCCGTGAAAATAGCAGTCAGTTCGCAGCACCGCGCCGATCACCCTCCTTCGCTCCGGAGCCCAAAAATGGGGTTCCCCGCGAATAGGGGAGGCGCTCCTGGTGCTCTGCCGAACCCCACGTTCCCAGGCTTCTTCCACCTAGGATTTCTAGCGGGTCCCCACCTTCGCCGCGGCAGGTAGACCCAGTTTCCACGGAGACAGTTCCTCCGGTTGGAGGAACTCCGCCATTTCGCCGATGGCGCTAACCTGGAAGTTCTTCTGTGTCCTCCAACTCTTTAGCAGTATGCAACCCCTCCCTCCCCCTCAGCATATTTTACCTGAGGCAGTTGGCTCACACTACAAAATGGTGGTAGGGCTTGTCCTGGGTGTTAGTAAATATTTGGAGGTTAGGGGCCCATGGGGATCAAAGTGGGGAGAAGAAATAGGTGTGGGTGTGGGGTGTGTATTTCATACACTGATATGAAGAATGCCATCACAACAGCTTCACACTGCAGGACATCTTTGAAAGTTTCTTTTTAAATCTTTCATCTTGTGAAATATAGAAACTTTCATCTCTAAGATCCCATGGAAACCCTTTGTTGTTTTTGCCATAACAAAGGAACATGCCAACACCTTTGTAATTTGTGACTATGAGGTACAGAGAGTAATCTTTTCTATTTTTTGAAAAAAAAATTAATTGTTTGATTTTTCAACTTAAAATTTTACAGAGACATATGAAACATAAACCATAAAAACAAGATTCCAAGGAATCTCCTGGACTTCCATTCTCCCCTATGTGGGTCCTATTATTAATCAGTTCCTCCTGCATCTTTTATGATAATCCAAACCCTTTACTTCTTCAATTATGTCCATAATCAAGAGTACCGTATTTTTCGCTCTATAACACACACCCGACCATAACATGCACGTAGTTTTTAAAGGAGGAAAACAAGAAAAAAAAAATATTCTAAACGAAACAGTGGATGTATGATTTTTGTGGTTCATGCTGTGGCCACAGACATGTGATCTGACAGTGAGTTTGGAGTAGCCCAATGCAAAAATCCTGAGGATCCATGTGGATCCATGCTTTGTAACCACGTTTTTGCACCACTGTGGCCCCAGGCAACAGTGGGTGCGTGGTTTTTTTGGTGTAAGATGTAGCCATGGACATGCTATGTGATCTGATGGTGAATTTGGGGTGACCCAGTGCAAAAATCCTGAGGATCCATGTGGATCCGTGCTTTGTAACCACGTTTTAAGTGGGGAGGGAAGGAAAAGCACTCAAGGGACAAGGAGCACGCATGGTGTGTGTGGAGAAGGATGCTGCTAATAATGCAGGAGAAGGGTTTAAGGGGAGAAGAAGCACGCGTGGGGTGGGTGGAGAAGGATGCTGCTAATAATGAAGAAGAGGGGTATAAGGGGAGAAGGCTCCTCTCCTCTCCCACTTTGCTCCTTTACAGCAAGCAGGATCTGCTTTTCTCCCTCCTCCCCGCTCATCCCCGGCTTAGCGAGCTGAAAAACTTTGCTGCTATGTAGCGAGCTGAGTGGGGAAGAGAGAGGGACAGAGAGCCTGCTTGCTTTAAAGGAACCAACCGGACAGGAGCCACTTACACTCGTGTAAGTGGCTCCTCTCCTCTCCCACTTTGCTCCTTTAAAGAAGCAGGCTCTCTGTCCCTCTCTCCTCCCCACTCAGCGGCTCTTCTCCCGCTTTGCTGTTTCAAAGCGAGACACGGAGGAGGGAAGGAAGGGGAACCATGGATCCTCTGCTCACGACTGCAGCAGATCCCCCCGCCATCCGTAGGCATTCGCTCCATAACTCGCACAGACATTTCCCCTTACTTTCTAGGAGGAAAAAAGTGAGTGTTATGGTGCAAAAAATATCTTTTCTAAAAGAGGAGAGATGCAATGATAGTAGGAACCACCTATTCTGGGAGATCATGCATGGAGGGAAGCAGTTCTCAGGAACACCAGCAGAGCATTAAATAAAGTATAAAGTTGGCTTGGTTCCACACTCTTAAATAATTTTTCATAGTTTTCAGCAGCAGGGAACAAGATGCTAAGTTTGACATGCATGTGACTGCACATCTTATCATTACAACAGCCCTGAAAGGCAGGTTGTTTTGGCCCCAACACCAATGGTGTAGCCACCATACTATACTGGCACTGCAGTTGTTAGTTTAATTCAGAGGTGGCACACCTGCAGGCTGTGGACTGGGCCTAGTGCATGGAGCCTGCCACACCTCTGCCACAATTGAGTGCCATTTCTTAACTTGAAAAACCAGGCGTTCTGCCGGTGGTGTGGCATCACTGCATGAACACCTTTGGGACTCGGTGTCAGGGACTGACTGGATGAGGAAGAGCGATGGCAGCCAGTGGTCCAGGCAGGGGCAGAGGAAGGGGGTGCAGTGGGTGCGGACCACCCCGGGTGTCACCACTGAGGAGGGGTGACAAAATGCCAGGGGGCACTCACCACAGGGCCTGCAGCGTGCCCGAGCCACGCTTCTCTCCTGGGAGAGACGCAGTGTGTGATGGCCTGGGATTCAGACTCGGATGCTGAACCTGAGGGATCCCAGCCTGCACAGGATTCCCTGCCTCCAGAACCAGCTGAGCTGGGGCTGGGGCATGAGCCTGAACGGTCCTCACCTGTGCTGGATCCAACAGCTTAATCTGCTCTGGCTCCTGAGGTGACGGAGGGCCCCTTGCCTGCAGGTGCTCCACTCTCAACCCCGTCAGAGGAAGCTGAGGTTGCCTCTGGGTCTGGTAATCCTCCAGCCTCTCCTGAGCTGCAGAGGCTCAGGGCAGAGAGGCGGAGGGAACTAAGTTCCCGCAGGAGGAGTGCTAGCCTCCAGGCGAGGTGAGTCACAAGAGGACCGGGGCCACCCTATGCCTCGGGGCAGATAAAAGCCGGCTAGTCCCAGTCCCAAGTTGCAGGAGCAACATTGTTGGTTGCTAGTTCCTGCCTGAACCCTGTCCTGCTTTCCTGCCTGAGCTCCTGATCTGCCCTGGCTCCCTGCTTGCATGCCTGTTCCGGACTTCACCTGACTCCCTGCCCTGCACCCAGCTTCAGCTACTATGGACTGCCTCCATGTTGCACCTTTGATCACGGACTGGACTTGGACCTTACCTCTCGGGTAACCCACGGGACCAGCACACAGTGGCTTGGGCGCGCACAGGCTCCACACTGCCCAAATGGTCTGCCTGCTGCCCCCCCCAGCTGTAGGGCACCTGAGTGGGAGGAGGCAGGCAGACTCCAAAGGCCCTGCAGTGTGCCCCACACCTATGGGTGGCTCGCCTGAGCGGCTTCCTCCATCGCTGGGTCCAGGAGACAGCTGAGGGGGAAGGGGACTTTGAACCAGGTTTAGATTGGTGGAACAGAGAGGAATCATCAGAGCGTGAAGGGAGAGGTTTGAGGTTGCCACAGACGCTGATAGAGAAGGAACTGTGTCTGTAGTGCTTAAGAGCGGTGGACTCGTAATCTGGTGAACCGGGTTCACGTCCCCACTCCTCCACATGCAGCTGCTGGGTGACCTTGGGCTAGTCACACTTCTCTGAAGTCTCTCAGCCTCACTCACCTCACAGAGTGTTTGTTGTGGGGGAGGAAGGGAAAAGGAGATTGTTAGCCGCTTTGAGACTCCTTCGGGTAGTGATAAAGCAGGATATCAAATCCAGACTCTTCTTCTCTGTAATACAGTGCCGACTCAACTCCTTCCCCTCCCCCATTCTCAGCACAGGAACAAAAAGTCCAGAAAAGGCTGGAACAGTTAGGAAAAGCTGAATCACAGCAAAAAAAAAAAAAAAAAAAAAAGCACAGAGGGAGGTATAAATAGGGGATGGAAGGGGCAGGAACTTTAGCTTCTTCTACTGACGTGCTTATCTGATGGATGTGCCGGGTGCTGACTCCTTGATTACTGAGCAATAAAGTTAATGACTGCAAGCAATGTGCCTGGTCTGCTTACAGTGTCGGACAACAGAGAGAGGGGCTTTTCTGGTAGCCTGACACTCAGGAAACAGGAAGGTACACTCATACCAGTTTATTGAGCTCTAGGGTCAAGGCTGGATTTAGGTTTGATGAGGCCCATAGCTACTGAAGGTGTTGGGGCCCTTTATATGTCCAGCTGTCCTTTGTCAACAACAAATTGTCGCTGTTTTTTGTGTTGAATATATGCTATATGGTAATTTATGGGCCTAATAGGTCCATACACAACACAAAACACTGTTGCTGTAGGTAGGTTTTATTTTATTTGTTTTGTTATCTTATATTTTGGAAATGTACATCCAGGTTTTTTTCAAAAAATATTTTGGGGTCCCCCAAGAGGGTGGGGCCCTAAGCTATAGCTTGTTTAGCTTATACGTAAATCCGGCACTGTCTAGGGTCTTCTTGCAATGCCAGTCTGTCAGTGTGGGAGATGCACTTGTCTGTGGTAAGCATACCTTCCAACATTTCTCTGATGAAAATAGGGATATCCTAAACAACAACAACAACAACAACAACATTTATAATAATTATTCTTTGGTGATCACTCATAGCCAAGTAAGATTGTCTTCCATGAACATGGTCTTACCAGTGAGTCCATAAGTGACTGTGGAGGCTAATTCTGGATCTGTGCATCCTTCCACAGTGGGGACATAGGTTTCCGGGTGGGAGTTGATCACAGTGAGGATTTGCCAAACATGCCATTCTCTTAGCTCCTGAGTTTGTGCTTCTTCAAAGCTAATAATAATAATAATAATGGCAATAAATAATTTTACTGTTTATACCACACCCATCTGACTGGGTTAACCCAGCCACTCTGAGCAGCTTCCAACATATAGAAAAACATAATAAAGCATTACACATTTAAAAGCTTCCCTATACAGGGATGCCTTCAGTTGTCTTCTAAAGGTTACTTTTCTCCTTGGCTCGAGGGTGACATAACTCCATAACCTCCAGCATTTCTCCAATGGAAATAAGGACATCCTATCATATCCTCTGACGCTTCTCGGATGAAAATAGGGATGTCCTAAGGAAAAGCGGCACATTCCAGGATCAAAAAGAAACTGGGACTGCTTCTGTAAATATCTGGGACTGTCCCTGGAGAAAAGGGACACTTGGAGAGTCTGTGTGCCAGTGTGGTGTAGTGGTTAAGAGCGGTGGACTGGTAATCTGGTGAACCGGGTTCGCGTCTCTGCTCCTCCACATGCAGCTGCTGGGTGACCTTGGGCTAGTCACACTTCTCTGAAGTCTCTCAGCCTCACTCACCTCACAGAGTGTTTGTTATGAGGGAGGAAGGGAAAGGAGAAT
This sequence comes from Podarcis raffonei, assembly GCF_027172205.1. Taxonomy (NCBI): domain Eukaryota; kingdom Metazoa; phylum Chordata; class Lepidosauria; order Squamata; family Lacertidae; genus Podarcis; species Podarcis raffonei. Next base: position 23,599,076 of record NC_070611.1, on the reverse strand, counting down.
GTTAGCCGCTTTGAGACTCCTTCGGGTAGTGATAAAGCAGGATATCGAATCCAAACTCCTCCACCACTTCTTCTTCTTCTTCTTCTTCTTCTTCTTCTTCTTCTTCTTCTTCCTCTTCCTCTTCCTCTTCCTCTTCCTCTTCCTCTTCCTCTCCTGTAAGTGTGGGGCTTTCTTCCCCATAGCTGTGCTGAGCTAGTAGAATATTTCCTTCTTCCTAGGCCAGCATTAGTGAGCAAGAAAACGCTCTGTTTTTCCACCCCACAGCACTACTGTGGTAGGAAGAGAGGTTTATTGAATCATACTGAGGGGATGTGGGGGTACTTTTAAACTCTAATTCTGTAGAAGAAGAGTAGGCAGTGAAAGAAAAAAGATTAACCCCCCCAAAAAAACCCCCATGCCTAGTGGTGGTATTTAGGAAGTTCATTTTCCATATACCTGGAAGCTTTACAAGTCTGCCAGTCCGCCAAACTTATGAATGATAGATAGTTTTAATGATGGTCAAGACGGTTTATTAAAGAGTCGTAAGCTTCATTATTGTCATTGTGCAGGAAAGGATAATTTCCCTAAGAGGAACAGTGACATCTACACAATAAAGTCCCTGTCCCTGTCATGACAGCTCAGGAGCAAGCCATCGTTACCACCTATGTCACACAGCAGGTGTGCCTGCCATGCGGGTGACAGCCGCTGACTCCTCTGATCAACACATAATTATCTCTGAATAAAAATGCATGTGGAAGTTAGCTGGACATAATAGATCGAGGACCCAGGGCAATAAAAAAATAATAAATAAATAATTTTTTTAATTTAGTGATATATATATATATATATATATATATATATATATATATATATACCCCCACCAGATATTTGGAGTGTCACACAGCACCACCTGGGGGAAGGAGAGGGTTAAGGAGAATGGCAGCAGGAAGCAAGCAGCCTTGGGAAACCTGCTGTAACTGGGTTTCCATGAGGTTATCATGCTTTCCCTCCCCCATCTTCCTTTTTTGGGTAGAAGAGGTCACTCGGTTAATAGCAGGATGCCCCCTGACGGGAAAAGGTCCTTCAGATCAGCGATCTTCTCCCTTGATCTCGCCATATATCTCTCTTACAGCATCTGTATGGCTTCCATTTGCAGAGTCTCTCTCTCTCTTCCCCCCTCCCCCTCCCCCACCAGCAGATAATAAATATCATATCACAAAGATGGCAGTGCTCCTTCATGGAACAGTGACTGTTTATTAGAGGCAAAAAAGTTTAAGAGAAATGCTAACAATGTTCATTAATGGCCTGCATCCAGGTTTAATGAGGCATGTCAATATGCGGACTGGGCAACATCAGTGGCATAATAGTGGTGGTAAATGGGAGTAATTGTATCCAATTGTACGGCGCGGCTTCCAGGAATGAGCCCGAACTGCCAACTGACAATGACAGAGCAATTATGGGAAGGCAAGCGAGCTGTGTCAAATTAGCACTTGGTGAGAACTCATTTTTCAGAGATGGGCTTGCTCTACAACACCACAAGTGATGGCTACTTTATTGTGAGTGATAGGAAGACCAGCACTTAGACTGATGTTCTGATTTGTCAATAGCTGTATTTGAAAGCTTAGTGTCACAAATATATAGAGATATTCAAGCGGGAGGCGCACTGCTCATGATCCGAGGGATAAGGATGTTGCGGAGAAGGTCATCTTTCAGTGTGAGCTGTCAAAGGGAGCTCACAGTCTATGAGAGGGGGAACATTCAGCCGACTTAAGTAATTACCTTTGACTGAGATTTGAAGATGTCTTCTTTTGTTGGCCTACACTGACTGCATAATTTATAATTTACCACAATCAGCAAACGGCTAGCAATCGTAACTAAGAACATCCTTATTTTATGCCTTGCCACTGCACTTTGTTTTAGCTCTTGCTTATTTGCTGCTGCAGAACGGGAAACTGCCCCTGTTTAAAAAAATGCAAGTCTTCTGTCAAATAAATAAATAAAAAGTAAGCAACAATATTAAATTCAGCAAACCATTTTACTTATTCTGTAGTATAATGCGTGGGCCACGTTGTCCTATAAATTGCTGCATATTATTCTTTCTTTGCTAAACTCCCTAGTTAAAGATAATTTAATTTTGTCTTCCCAGTTCAATATTGCTTGGTATCCTTTTTCTGGTGGCCTCTCCCTGGATCATTGTTTGAAAAGATATTTCTGAGCCCTGAATGATCTTAAAAATAAAAGATAATAGATGGCCAATTATGCTCTGGAATATTGCGAGTATTACCAACGGTTACTGTAGACAGTTTTAAATTTTTAGCTTACCTTTTTTTTTAAAGTCACACTTAATGTAACTTCAGTTGATATCTTTGCTGCTGCTGTTGCGAGGGTCATCAAGAATGTCTCTTCAGACAGGGTGATTGCTTCATTGGGAGTGGCTGAATGATTAATGAATTGCAACAAAAAGAAAAATCGGGAATTTACATGCCTTCTGGCCAAAAACTGCTGCTTAATTCCAGGTGTATTGATTAGCTGTAGTGTTATTGACAAAAGGATTAATTTAAGTACTTTAAGTCAATGTTACTTCACTCGGAAACCCTACCTGCAGGCACAAGGAAATAGCTGTACAAAACTAATCAATTAATATGATGTCAGTTGTATTGACATAAAAAGGTCTGTATATCCTCTTATTTTAAAGGCCATCCAGCTGTTTAGCACAGGACAGCCATATAATTACTAATTGTGGTCTTTCCACGATTGCTGACGGCACGTTTCCTCCAGATTGGAAGGATTCACCTCAAATGTCCTGAATTTTGTCGGCGTTTCAAATTTCATGGTTTGCTTCTTTTGAAACATGATAAGTATTCTCTTAAGTTTCAGAGTTTGCCGGGCCGTTGAATTCTCCCCTCTTTCCTCCCTCTCCCCGGACCTTTTCTAACTGCACAATACTGCTTGATTCACAACACCCATAGCACACTGGGGCCCTGTCATCTCTTCTATAGCGAATTTGCCACTTAATAATGGAATAGTGCATCAAAGTGCCACTTAGGTCTCAAATTGTATGTATGGCTGTCAAAGCGGTGTTTTAAAAAAAAACACCACACACACACACACACACACAAAGGCAAAGGGGGGTGGGAAAAAGCACCTTGATTTGTCTTTACTACTGGAATGTGAATTTGTCAGCTGGGTTTTGAAATCACAACAGCATTGCTTGTATCCCCAGTGAGATGTTGAAAACTTGACAGGTACATATTTTTTCAACTACAAGGACTCTTATAATGAAAACTAAATACACAAATCTTTTCCCCTTCTCTCTCTCTCTTTTTCCTCCCCCCCCCCACTTTCTCTTGACACACTGTTGTTGCCAATGGGATTTAATGTTCAGGTTCAAGTTGTCAAGTGAAATAACCAATAAGCAATCTAAGCAGCCGGTGTATAGATATTCAAAGGGGGGGGGGTGTGCCTGGCTCCTTGTGATATAGTGGAAACATTTGAGTGTATAATTAACTAACTGAGGCACTGAGGGCACTTAATCTTCCCCGTAATGGCAAGTTCAGCCCAACGCAGTGTATTTCCAGGGGACAAACTATGGCTTGGTTTATGCTCATCAAGGCCTTGGGGTAGCCATTGCTCTTCCTTATTCATCATTTTATTCTGTTCTGGCATGATTGCATTCATCATTGCTATTTTCTAGTAAGAATTTATAAAGTTTATAGTGAAGGGCTGTTTATAAGCTCTGCATTTTTAAAACAACAACAACTAAATGCTTTTCTGTCTGTCAGTTCATGAAAATATCTGCAGTAGAGATGGACCTCTGCTACCCAAGGGCCATTGATGAGGAGTGGCCTTCAACATATTTTTGGAGATACAGCCTCTTCTGTCTATTGTGGTACCTCAGGTTACATACACTTCAGGTTACAGACTCCGCTAACCCAGAAATAGTACCTCGGGTTAAGAACTTTGCTTCAGGATGAGAACAGAAATCATGCTCTGGTGGCGCGGCAGCAGCAGGAGGCCCCATTAGCTAAAGTGGTGCTTCAAGTTAAGAACAGTTTCAGGTTAAGAACGGACCTCCCGAATGAATTAAGTACTTAACCCGAGGTACCACTGTATCAGGGAGGGAGAAATGTCTCCATTGAATTGTGTAGGAGAAAGCGTGATATGGTGGGAATAAACTTCCTGCAATAAATGCAGGATTAATTGCTACTTGTGGCACCAGTGAGAACAGCTTCTGATGCAGTTCACATAGCTAAGCTAGTAGTACGTTTGTCAGAGAAGGAAAATCTTCAGGGTACACACTTTATCCTAACCATGTTAGCTATTTGAAACATTTTACCCTGTCTCAGCTAGAAGTTTGCCCTCAATGGCTAATACACATGTTAGAGGGAAGATGCTTTGTGTTGTCAACTGGAAGCCTAGATAGCTCAAGGTTATATGGCTGGGTTAATAGGATGAGATACATGGTTAAACACTCAGTCTTCTAAGACAGAGTCATAAAGCAGCAGCATGAAATACGGCTGCAGGGGTGGTCAAACTGTGGCTCAGGAGTCACATCAGCTTGACTAGTTCAAATGCGGCTTCCAGGCAGTGTTCAGAAGAAGATATTTCAAGACAAGAGGGTTGCCCTTGTGTCTTTCTCCCTCACGCCGCCCTCAGCATTCCCGTCAAAGCATTTGTAATGCAGAGAAGACTTGCAGGGAAGGGAGCCCAAAAGGCAGAGCCATTTCACAATAGAGCTGGAAGGAAGAAAATGCTAGCAAGTCTACCACAACAGTCAGTCCGAACAACCCATACTATAATGTGCCACAGAAAGAGAGAAGGTGCAAGTCACAAACGTGGCACCCATGCGGCCACGGAGGCTTTCTCAGGTTCCCACACTGTCTCCTCTCACCGCTGAAATTAGCCTTGAAAGAAGTCTTCTGTTGTAGCCAACAAACTAGATTATGGTGTGTGTGTACGCAGTTTGCAAATGTGCATTCGGCACAAAATAGTTGCTGGTGGCTGGTGTGAGGTATACTCTGTAAAGGCGCCAGGAGGACACATAGCTCACAACCTAATAAATAACAACAATGACAACAACTAGGGTGGCTGCTATTTATCCATCACCCCCAGAAGCCCATGTGCCTACTCTGTCTACTGTGTATGTGCTAATAGTTGAGGGATAACTTCAAGTCTCCTGCTCTACTTTCTTATGGTCCTTTATTTTTGAACCAGACAGCCTTTGCTGACAGTCCCGACTCAGCTACAGTAGTAAAGAAAAAGCATTTTATATGTGTTATAACACTGTGACACCAGGTGGTGCTGTGGAGTCCCGTCAATCGCCAACATGATTTCCCACAATAAAGTTTACAAAGTGTTTTCCTGAAATGCATTTTTGATGTGTCTAGAGCCAGACTCTGAGTAGACAATATGGGTCAGACTCAGGAGAAAGCAGCACCTTAAAGCCTAGAGATGTTTTAAAAATTAGCATGCACCTTATATGTCAAGATCCCTAGTTTATTCAAAGTGTCATAATACAAAAGCACATATACACTGCATTAAGGAAATGCGTGTTTATTTATATAATAGTTTTTATTTCATTTTTCAAAAGCACAGTTTTCAGAACATGGGAGAAATAATGGAATGATATTTCTGAAAGAACTGATGTTAGAGGCTTGTTAATTTCAAAACAGGCCCATGCAGTAATAGTGAATATTGTTTAATATTGGTAGGGAGGTGTACATCATCCCCTAGAGACATCTGGACACACCGTCATCTGAAATGCAAGGAATAGTGACAAGTTTTTCTCACCATCCCTTGAGGAGTAACCCAGAAGAAGTGGAAAGGAAGAAGGACCTCGTTGACATTGCAAATCCCTGAATGCTTTATTTCAGAGGTGGGGAATTTATGGCCTGTAGGCCAATTAGGCCCAGCAGAGGTAATAATTTGGCCCACCAAGCCATTTCTCCCAAACTATACCCACATTCCCCACATCTGATGTCATATGTGATGCCAGGTATTAGACAGGTAAAGCTGCAAAGGAACAATCAGGCTCTCATTTGGCTCTGTTAAAATTTGGTGTTAAATCCCCATCCCAGTGGGATTGGTTCCACTCAGGTGCTTCTGATCAGAGTGAAATAACAGAGTGAAATAACATTCATTTGGAAAGCCAGTTGTGTGTATTGTTCAGCCCTGCTTTACTACATTTCTGAAAAGGTGTGTGTTAAAATTCTCACCACCACTTGACAGGACAATATGGTGTGTTGTGGTGAGTTAACATTTAGTCAATGGTTGTCTACATTCACCCACTATCTTTCAATGCTCCAGCCCTTCTATAGGAAGGAATGGAGTCATGAGTGTCTTTAAGGTTTCAAGTGGAAGAAACCCAAAGTGTGTGAAAGATGGACGCTTGCTGAGTGGTACATTGTTGGCAGGCAGTGGGACAAAGCAAATTCTGCACCCTAGGCGCCATCGGTACATGTACTCGGATAAGATCTGAGAAGACGTTCCAATGGTCCATGCCGCGTTAGGGAGCCTCACACCCAGTTACAAGGAACACAGTTATAATGGTCAGATCTTTTGAGTGGAAAGGAACCTGGTGGATCATTTGCCCTGATGCAGCAACAGATTAGCAGATCAGCTGAATAGAAGAACCCAGAAGTGTCATAATCTATATACCGTAAGGGAAACTGGCTAAAAAACAGTTATAAAACAAAATATTTTAACTTTTTCTGGGATTGTCTTGAATTTTCAAATTTATCTCAGATTTACACTCAAAGTATTTTCTCAAAAGTTTTCATTCTAAGTCGCTGTTCTTTTCACCCAAGTACATCCAAATGTTAGGTTTTTTTGTTTTTTTTAAACTTTCAGCTAAATTTAACTTTACCTATCCAATAAAAAAAGAAATAAGGGAGCCTTTATTATCTCCCTGGATTTCTGGATCTGATACCCCATCACAGTGAAGTGGTTATTAGAGACAATGGCCTACCAAGGTGAAGTTTGTAATAAAGCCTATTATGTGGTTTCACCATTGACACTAATGGAATGTAACAGTGATTTAGAATGATTTAATGGTTCCCAGGTTGTGCTCTAATCGCGCTCTTTATATTATGATGTATATCACAAAACCTAATGTGGCTGTTGTGATATATTGACAGTATTCATGCTGTTTCTTTTCTTTTTGGCTGGGAATTTTAAAAAGTGTCAAAGGGGAAATTAATAGGCTGCAACTGCTTTATTTTCAGGAGTTCTGATTTTTCTTCCCTCCTTTTTTTTCCTTTTTAAAAATTCAGTTGTGTGTGTATAAATTTATATTTGGTGCCATGATCAAGCTAATAAAATCATTTGCATTTTTATTCCAAAGTAATAAAAGTAAAATAGTCTGTGTGAGTGTGTGGTGTGTATTCACTTATGAATGTACCTTTCAAAGCCTGATTGGATTTTGAAATCTGTTTATGGAATAAACACAGGGTATATATAAACACTTATATGAATAAGTAATTTTATCTAGTTTCGGAGTGTTTGGAGGTTAGTGATTTATCCAAAGGCTTAACAAAAAGAGAGAAGAACTTCAGGTTCATAGGTACCCCTTGAGTTATTTTATAGATTTATTAACTCAAATTTTTAAAAGATCTTTATTATTGGAACAGACAGACAGATGTAGCTTGAGAGTGCTTCATGCTACAAGTGCTTGTGGGCATCTAAGCTATGCCTGACCTATTTCCTCTACGGCATTTTGTGGCTCCATAACGTCGTTTAAATAAGAAAGCCCTGCATCTGTAAAAAGACCTTTCCCCCCATACCGTTAATGTAAAGGCTACCCAAAGTCTCTCCAGCGCACCCTCCCCACCCCACATTTTAGTAATAGGTACTTCAAGGAAGAAAGTCAGGCTGCTGTCCTCGCTGAGGAATATGTCACAGAGATGACCTACTGAGGACCAGGGGCAACAGGATCTTGGGTCCCGATTTATCTGGCAAATGTGGAAGCAATGATGCCCTTAATGTGATCAAATGGAAGTTCTTTTTGAAACATTGCATCCATTTAATTGACTTCTGTTGGGGATGGGAGGCTGAGGGCACAAGAATTAAATTAATATCTATTTCCCCCAAAGCTTCTTGGTGTAGACAGAAAGACATTTATCAGGACTCATTCATTGTGAAGGCTGAAGGTGCCTGTGTGTCAGGAGAGAGAGAGAGGGGGGGGGGGGAGACATGGAGCATGTCAGGGGTAGGGGGAGTTGAAAAGAGTGAGGAATGAGAAACATCAAGATGCAGAAGTTCTGATTTAATACATCACAGAACCAGTCAAAAAGGTGCACACACCTGTGCTTAATTTGTAAAATGAGAGAATCTGGAAGCTCTGTCCTGACCTTTTCGTTCTGCCCCCTGATCTGGAAGCCCTGCCTCTACTTCGTCCTAGGAGCTGAGGGGGTATGGCTCAGCTGTGATTATTCAGTGATGAAGGAGAAGCTCTGAAATCTTCCTCTCTAAGACCAATCTGCAAGCCTAGAAGAAAAGCCTTGAATGAACCTCTGGGGCCCTTTTAAATGTCCATTATGAAGCGGAGACATCACCAATATTTGTGCCGTTAAACAGCCTTTCAAAAGTACTCCCATACATCTAGAGTGAACGTTCCCATTTATATATTTAAACCCTTCTTCTCTTTCACTTCAAGGTGCTCACATTTTAAAAGGTAAAAAATAGAGAGCGGGTGGCGCTGTGGTCTAAATCACTGAGCCTCTTGGTCTTGCTGATCGGAAGGTCGGCGGTTTGAATCTGTGTGACGGGGTGAGCTCCCATTGCTCTGTCCCAGCTCCTGCCAGCCTAGCAGTTTGAAAGCACACCAGTGCAAGTAGATAAATAGGTACTGCTGCAGCGGGAAGGTAAACAGCGTTTCCATGCGCTCTCACTTCTTTCATGGTGTTCTGTTGCGCCAGAAGCGGTTTAGTCATGCTGGCCACATGACCCGGAACGCTGTCTGTGGACAAACACCAGCTCCCTTAGCCTGAAAAAACTAGATGAGCACTGCAACCACGTAGTTGCATTTGACTGGACTTAACCTTCCAGGAATCCTTTACCTTTGCCTTCTTTTTTACTCACATTTTATTTTATTCTTACATTTATTTCCCACCTGACTCCCTTTCAATACAGGAATTGGCAAGGCATTCACATTTTATGTATTATTAAATTTATACTCCACCTTTCATCCAAGGAGCTCATTCTGCCTCTCTACATTTTATCTTCACAACAATCCTGTGTAGAAGGATAGGATGAGAGATGGTGACTGGCCCGAGGTCACCCAGCAAATTTCATGGTCGGCGGAAAGGAAGAGTTGCCTGTCATCAGCATAAAGGAGACAGCACACTGTCGATATCTGGCTGATTTCACATGCATGTTAAATAGCATGGGATGAGATAGGCTTCTGTGGGACTTTGCAAATCAAAGACCATGGGGTAGACCAGTAGACTTTTAGCACTACCGTCTGAAACCCATCCTTCAGAAAGGACCAGAGCCACTGTAAAACAGAAAGGCAACCATGGTTGACCTTATCAAAAGGATACAATGGCAGGGGAAAGCGTGGTGCCCTTCAGATGCCACTGGAGTACAACTCCCATCAGCCCCAACTAGCATGATGATTGGTCAAGGATTATGGAAGTTGTAGTCCAACAACTTCTGGGGCACGCACCACATTGGCTAACCCTGGTTGAAGGTATCAAAAGCCACAGAGAGGTCAAAACACCCGTACAGGTGACCCCCCATTTATGCACATTCAATATGTGCACAACCACACATACGCACATAGCACCGAACCTGGAAGTGACCCAAAAACATCATCAAAAGCAGCAGAATGGGGCAGGGCGGGGGCAGGAGTAGGGTAGGAGCGGAACAGGCTGTTTGCAGGCTTTTTCAATGGTGTTTCAAGTATTCACAATTTCACTGAGGTGCGCAGTGCCTCAGAACATAACCCCCACATAAATGTTGGGTTGCCTGCATCATGTCTATTTTCAAGCATTGGTCATCCACTAGAATAGGGATGGGGAACCTGTGGCCTTCCTAATGATGTTGGACTCCATTTCCCATCAGCCTTGAACAGCATGGTCAATGGTCAAAGGTGATGAGAGTTTTAGCCTAACAGCATCTGGTAGGCCATAGGTTCTCCATCACTGCACTAAGGTGATGGAGGTAGCATCTTCCCCGCAACTAGATCGGAAGAAGCCACACTGAAAAGCTCATAGATCAGTGTGCATGACAATAGCAACCTAGCATTTTTAGGGTGTGGCCATTCCACTCATTTACATCACCCATGTGCTTCCAGAAGACAACTATTAACCACGTGGAAACTAATTTTGAAAAGTCATCTCATCAACCAGCTCAATGTGGTTGAGGAGCTCCATCAATTCAAAAGATATCAAAAAGAAAAAACCAATCCCCGCTCTATGTGATTCAGCCCTTCAAACTGTCCACAAATATATAATTTTTCAAGGGTAAGGGATATTATTGTCTTGGAAAAAAATGGTTTTATAAATAGATTACTTGAATAATGACTTTGGGGCACTGAACTGCGAGAGGACAGAGACGACTTCTTCCCCTTCTTTTTTTCCAAAGGTGACTTGTTTTTAACACTGAAGTTCTTTTGAAGTTATCAGCAAACTGTTTCTCCAGAGATGTTCCTTTATTTTTGTTCTGCACCTTCCCTGCGGTGAGACAGGGAGGGTCATAAAGAACAGAATTAAGCAAAGGGGCCTCTTATATAACCTCCCTGTTCTCTAACAAAAACGAGGACACTCAAGCTTTCATTTGACTCACTAGGTGTCTGCAATAGTGAAAGGACAGAGCAGAGGATGTTACCTAATGACACACACAGTTTCTTGTAGAACCAACAAAGTTATGACCAATGGGGGTTGGTTGCTCTTTGGGACTGGTAGGGCAGAAGGCTGGGAGGCCAACAGTAGGTGGCGCCAGAGATACAATGACATGGGACAGGGGCCGTGGAGCGAGACACGTGGCTGCCGTTTACATGGCTGTCATGTCTAGTTTGACCCTGACTTCCACATACCTTTCTTATGGACCAGATGTAAAAGTAAAAAATAAAATAAATGTAACTGTGCTTCTTGTAAATCAAGTTTCTCTGGCTATCTGGCTACCAAACCTTACAGCTTGTATACTTGTGAGCCACACACTTCTGTGCCAATCTCATGACATAATATTGTGCCAGGTGGGCAAATAAGAAGCAAGCATTCACTGATCAGAAAAGTAGCTCACCTGTTCTAATGCACATCTTTCTCCCTTCGCCCTCAGGTTAGTATTGAAATGTGCCTATATGTGTATTAGGAATGTAAGAAGGCATCATGTCCCATTCTGCTCTGTTTTCGTCGCAAGCAGTACTGTTTCCATTCCACTGCTCTTTGTTTTCTCCTGTTGCAGAATTATGTAAATTACATAATTGCATAAGTGAATATTGTCATTAGGTTATTCCACTCCATTTGCATCTTTGCAAAGGAGATGCAGTACAAATTTTGGGGGGAACATAATTACTTACAGTGGTACCTCAGGTTACAGACGCTTCAGGTTACAGACTCCGCTAACCCAGAAATAGTACCTCGGGCTAAGAACTTTGTTTCAGGATGAGAACAGAAATCGAGTGGTAGCAGTAGCTAAAGTGGTGCTTCAGGTTAAGAACAGTTTCAGGTTAAGAATGGACCTCCAGAACGAATTAAGTTCTTAACCCGAGGTACCACTGTATGTATCATTTGTGGACTGAAAGCCACAACAACAGCAAACACCACTATATGCTTTTTGGTGCCTGCTTAAAATTTTTTTTTTGTTTAGGCAAGTCTATCCAAACACATAGAAGCTGCATGTTTTATTTATTTTTAGTTACAATGGACTTTAACTATCTTTTGAATATTTTTAAATACTTCTTTTTAACTGTTTTATCCCTTAACAATAATGTTTTATTTTATATCATTTGTAGGCTGCTTAGAAGTTTTCTTAAAATCAGGTGGTATGCACATTTTGTTAAATAAAACAAAATAAATAAATGCTAATTGCTTTCACTCGACGGGCTTCTGTTCTAGACATGGGACAAATAAGCAAACATTAGCAATTTTGCTACCATTTCTGTTTCTTCAGAATTCTCCAACATCACACACGCACACAGATACGCGCGCGCGCACACACACACACACACACACACAGAGAGAGAGAGAGAGAGAGAGAGAGGAAACAATTCGTTGAGCAAGTTATCCCTTTCCGTTCAAATCCTCTTGTATTACTAAAAGGTTGGGGGAAAGACCTCTGGGAAGCGAGGGCAATTTTTGACATGGGTCTCAACAGATTAAACTATGCAGGGACAATACAGAATACATTGGAGCAATAACATTATCACATCATAGGCTGATTGAGAGCCATTTCCTTGCATTTCTGTCCTTTTACCATAAGCCAATAGTAGCCACAGGCATTTGACTGGAGAGCCCGGAGGATTGACAGGCCTGGCAGTCATTACACGCTGGATTGAATACTAGATTACTCCAAAGTGGCTCAGGGTCAAGGATCAGTGTGTTCCCTTTTGGCACTAAATGACTTTAATATCCTTACTGTATTAGTCAATTACTTTAAAGCTGCTGCTCTCCGAGCTCCCTCTGCCCCCCACCCCCCTGCAGTTTACTATGGACATTTGAATTGCTCCCATACTTAACCCACACATCTGCTTTCCCCTGTCAAAATAATAGTTCTATCACTGGCCTTCTTGTAGGGGTAAGAACCTTCTCCATTGCGTTGTTTACCTGAAGCCAGCATGTTCAGAACCTGGGAGGCAAAAACGTGCCCTTCATTCCAGCAAAGAGCAAATAGTTTATTCTTTTTAAGAGTGACTTGGAGTCCTTTCAGATGTGGTACAAACACGGCAGGTGCAGGAAATGTCTCACTATTCAGCTTCCCCAGCAGGACCAATTTCACTAGAATAGGGGTAGTGAAATTATCTCTACCACTTGGTTGGATGATACAGATGACCAACCTACCGACATACTCAAAATAGGGTTGTTGTTGGGGGGGGGGTTTGCACCAGCAGATCAGCAAGTTTGTGATACGGCCTCGGTCCAGTATACCTGAAGGAGCGTCTCCACCCCCATCATTCTGCCCGGACACTGAGGTCCAGCGCCGAGGGCCTTCTGGCGGTTCACTCGCTGCGAGAAGCCAAGTTACAGGGAACCAGGCAGAGGGCCTTCTCGGTAGTCGCGCCCGCCCTGTGGAACACCCTCCCACCAGATGTCAAAGAGAAAAATAACTACCAAACTTTTAGAAGACATCTAAAGGTAGCCCTGTTTAGGGAAGCTTTTAATGTTTAATAGGTTATTGTATTTTAGTGTTTTGTTGGAAGCCGCCCAGAGTGGCTGGGGGGACCCAGCCAGATGGGCGGGGTATAAATAAATTATTATTATTATTATTATGCACACCTAAGCATTCTAGTTTAGATGAGAAGAAGTGCTAAAGGAGAGGAAGTACAAGGAAACTCAAGCTTCTTGTTCTTTCTGTACACACATCATGTGTTTTATGTGTGGCTACCCTTGTATCTGGTCCAGAAGCTGCAGCGAGTGCAGAATGCAGCAGTGAGACTGCTCCTTAGAACCTCTTGATGGGACACTTCTTGTGGTTCTCCACACCCCTGAAGTTCAGCTGGCCTTTACCAGCCATCATGCCTTTAGCGTGTCAGGCCCTGCTCTGTGGAACTCCTTGCTATCATAGGTTCAGCAGGAGCCATTCCTGCTTGATTTTAGACACTGAATTGTTCAGGCAAATAAATCTCAGATTCTTGCCAACCAGCTCTCACCAATGCATACTGCACAACTGTCCTATTTTAAGTGGGACATCAGATTGACAGAAGCTTCTGATCCTAATCCCAGATGTCCTGTTTGGGCCATTGTGCTCTGAACGCACCAGAGTGTGGGGCCAAAAGACACCAGAGTGCGGGACCAAAAAAAGGAAGAAAACTTACCTTGCCCCCACACGACTCCACCCTTATTCTTCCTTCTGTCATGGCACTTCCAGAAGCTGGCTTTAGGAAGTATGGCTGTGGCACCAGTGGAGGAGAAGGCCATACCTGTGGCAGCGGCTTTAGTGGGGGCTGTGCTGTCAGAAATGGGAAAACAAGACGTTCTTACCAAGGTATTTTACTCAATATTCACAGAGAGAGACGTAGGATGTCCCTTCTTGGATAATGGTGTTGCTCCGAATAAAGTCCCACCCCCTCCGTCTCTCCTATTATACGTCATTCCTACATCGGCTAATCTGTGCTTTCTGCCTCTGAGCTTTCTGTTCTCTTATTCTCAAAGCTGGGAGGCAGGTCAGGAATGCTTTCCAAAGACACCGAGTCTGTCAGCTGTCTCTCCTCTGGTGCTTCTTCTTCTTCTTCCTGCTCCTCTCCCAATATCTCCCAGCTTCTCCCCTCTGCAGCCTCTGAACTGTGACCTTCTGCAAACCACTGTTCTAAATCTATATTGTCTCCCTCTTCTCTGGGAAGTGCAGGAGGAGGGGGGAGGTCTCCACCATTCCTCCTCAGTCCCGTCCCTGACAGGCAATGTGTTTTATGTTTTATCGTAATACTGTGTTTTTAGTCAATATACCACCTTGTGATATTGTTTATGAAAGTGTGGTTGATAAATTATTGAATAAAAAAGAACCACTGATTTGCCAACCTTCTTCTAGTGAAAATCTGGCCTACATTGAGTAAGCTATGCTTGTTTTAAAATGTCCATGCTGTCAGGTGCTTGAGTTGCCTCTGTATTCTGAATGTGCATGCTTCTGCATTAAGAGCATCCAAATAGTGATTCCCTAGTTGTCTGGATCCCTGTTGGGACCCTATAGAGTGCCTCAGATCATGGCCAACTCCCAACGAGATGGGGAGTGAGGAGAGAGAGAAGAAGGACATTAGTGTTTGGAGAAACTATACTCTACTGTTTCTTAATTTCACAACCTTCACCGCGACTGCAGAGAATCACACTGCTCTGAATTTATTGGTGCAACCTGGCGAAGAATTTTATATCATGGCTACTGAACATTAAAAGGTCTGGCTTGGCTTGGTGTTAAACTAACATGTCTAAGATTAAATATGGCCAGAACTGATTTGAATTTTAAAGCCGCTTGAAAGTCAAGCTTTTAAGAATCTTTAGTGGAAGTGAGGCCTCTGCACATGAAAGCACAGCTGTGCATTGGGGCTTGATGCTGATGTCATTGGGCTATTATGCACAAACACACACACACACAAATCAGCCATCCAGGGTGTTGCAGTCAGACGATCCTCAGAGTCCCTTCCAGCTCTACAATTCTATGATTCTAAGAATATTCTCAACATTTTGTATAATAAAATGCTTTCTCGCTGCCTACGCTCCCCAAAAGGTTCGATTTTGCAATCTGATTTTTCAGTGGTCTGTTTTGGTATTAGATATTACCAAAACGGGTGAGCTCCTGTTGCTCAGTCCCTGCTCCTGCCAACCTAGCAGTTCGAAAGCACATCAAAGTGCAAGTTGATAAATAGGTACCGCTCCAACGGGAAGGTAAACGGCATTTCCGTGTGCTGCTCTGGTTCACCAGAAGCTGCTTAGTCATGCTGGCCACATGACCACATGTACGCCGGTTCCCTCAGCCAATAAAGCAAGATGAGCACCACAACCCCAGAGTCGGTCACGACTGGACCTAATGGTCAGGGGTCCCTTTACCCTTTACCTATTACCAAAGCATATAGGTCAGGGGTAGTCAATGTGGTGTCCTCCAGATGTTACTGGACTCCAGATGCATCAGCCCCAGCCTTCATGGCCAATGGTCAGGGATGATGGGGTTACAGTCCAACAACCACATTGGCTACACCTGCTATAAGATCTCCTGATGACAGCTGTACAATGCCCATGTGATCAGAACGTTCACAGTGCACACAAAATCTCTTCCACCACCATTTTTATCCAGAATCATAACCATGATCAATATAGGGATACTCTTGATACCAGAATTGCTGATACATAAAAGCGCCTTCACCTTTTGACTCTTGAGCTTTCTTGCAACAGCACAGCTAGATTCAAGGAGCTGGGGGAATGAGTGATGCAAGTAGCTTGGGAACAACTTTCCTTTCCTCCCAAATTAGATTGTCCAGGGCCAGCATTTTATAAAAAGACTGAGATGATCCTGAAAGTGAAGGCAGAAACTTTTCTTTCCCCATGCTATGTCAGAATGGGCCTCTCCAGATTGGTTGCCTTTTTGCATGTATATTCTGCAACATGTCTCTGATACAATAATAGTGCATTAGAGGTGGATCTATAGTCTGCCTTCCGTACATCATTCTGCTTTATTAGATGCTGTGTTCTGGTTTTTAAGTGTCACCGCATTGCAAGAGGGGTGTTCTTGCACTATAGAGCAGCAAAAGGAAAGGGAAGTAATGAGTTAAAAGCATTTTTGAATAACCTGCTTAACATCTACAAGCAAACAGTGTAGGTGTTATCTCCTGGAAGAGTGTTACACAATAAAACACAACAAACAAGGAATTTAAAAGCTGCTCAAATGGAGGATGGTACCTTGCCTGAGGCCCCTATTGGCATAAAACTGGCCTTGGAGATGACTGGGTCCTTAAAAAGGTAAAGGGACCCCTGACCACTAGGTCCAGTCGTGGTTGACTGGGCTTGCGGGGCTCATCTCGCTTTATTAGCTGAGGGAGCTGGTGTACAGCTTCTGGGTCATGTGGCCAGCATGACTAAGCTGCTTCTGGCAAACCAGAGCAGCGCACGGAAACACCGTTTACCTTCCCGCCGGAGCGGTATCTATTTATCTACTTGCACTTTGACATGCTTTCAAACTGCTAGGTTGGCAGGAGCAGGGACCAAGCAACGGGAGCTCACCCCGTCACGGATATTCGAACTGCCAACCTTCTGATCGGCAAGTCCTAGGCTCTGTGGTTTAACCCACAGTACCACTCGTGTCCCAAATGAGTCCTTACTGACTTTTTAAAAACTTAAGTTGATTATGGTCCCATTGACAAAATTTTGAGCGTGCCTCGGAACACAGGCAAGCCAACTCTATATTAGCTGTAGGCTTTTTTTTTTTTGCATGATCTTAGCCAAGTCTCTCTCAAGTCACAGTTTTCCATTGGCAAAATTGGATTTGTCACAACATCGTGAGGAAGGCTGGCAAATGTGCCCATTGTGAGTTCTGTCGGCTTAAGCAACCTTCACTGTGTGCCTAGCTATAAGCTAGTTTGCTCATGAAAAGCACCATATGACTGATGTCCCCTTTCCACCTACCACCAAGCTCAAAATAGCATTCCACAGATCTAAGAAAAAGTGTCCCACAATGGTTGTTGCAAAATCAGTGCAATCCATGCTGCCAAATGCTCTCTGCAAAGTCTCCTCTTCCTTAGAGGATTTTTTGAGGACCAAATTTCACATCTCCAACAGAAAATAAAGTCAGGATGAAATTCAGCCTATGTAATAAAAAGTAGAAATCAACCCGAGAACTTCAAGGTTATGCTACTAGTATTGCTTCAGATATCAGACTTTAGAAGCTAGGTTTTCTTTTTCTTTTTTTAAAGACCTTCTGCTGCCATTATTAATTTGCTTCTTTATGTTCTTTTTATAGGATGAATTTTCCAGCTGAAGGTTGTGAAAGCATCTGCATTGTGTTGTTACTGTAGGACACCCGACTTGCACTATATATTTTCTTTGCTCGGTGTCTCTCTGTACAGCAGCTAAGCATAATCAACGATGCCTCTGGGAATGCACTGAATAATTGTGCTAATTTAAAATTTAGTCAGCAAAGGACCTTAAAAAACTGGATACCTCTTGGTAATGATGCATCATTAGCACTTTTCATTCATTTATATTTTGTTGTGTTTAGGGACTTGGGTATTCAGGAGAAGAAAGGTAGCCTGACAAGAGTGTGATTGAATCAGGCCCCCTGATATTTGGGAGTGACAGAAGGTGATGTGCTGTAGCTGCAACTGACAACTACTTTAATGTGAACCACTTATAAATATTTACAACCCAGAAGTCATTGATGAATCTGTGCAGAACCCCGAAACGATACCAAGTTGCACCAATGTTTATTTGGGAGCAACTCTTCCTGTCCCCAATATTAAAGTTTGGGGTGACTTTTTTCTAGGTCTGTCTTGCATGCTCTGTGCTAAATAATTTTTTTCTTTCCTTTTCCTCCCACATGAGAAATTTTGATTCCAGCAGATGACAGTGGATATTAGGATTTGTGCTTCATGTTCCACAAACACCACCAAATTGTATGAAGGTTCTGTCTATAATAAATGACCCATACAAAGCATAGGGATCACAGTTATACAGGGGAACCTCAGTTGTCAAACATAATCCGTTCTGGAAGACCATTCGACTTCCAAAGCATTCAGCAACCAAGGCTCAATGGGCTGTCAGCAAATTCCATTGAGAAAATGGAGGAAAGCGCCTCTGAAGACATTTGACTTCCGAGGCGCGTTCGAAAACAGAAGCATTCACTTCCAGGTTTTTGGAGTCCAGATTCTGAATCGTTCGGCTTCCGAAACCAAGAATTCCACTGTACTCCTCAGAAACCAAGATTCCACTGTACTCCTAATTCTAAAGCTTGGGGGGGCAGGGGATGGGGAACTTGAGAAATTGTTGTGATTTTGCTGGTTTTTTTTTTTTAAGGAGACATGATTCTGTCTATAGGCAAGTCTTTATACACGGGCAGCAAATGTGATGCCTGCAGATGTTGTTGGACTTTCACTCCCATAAAACATAACCAACATGGCAAATGCTATGGGGTGAGTTATAATCCAAAAACATTTGGAAGGGCACCACATTGGCTACTCTTCTAACTGTGTCTCCAGCACCAGTATCTAAAATATATGGGACCAAGTGTTCTTCAGACTAATCCCCCACAAGGCTTACAAGAATGATTAGAAGATGAGACAGGGCTACAGCAGCAATGGGAACAGGTGGTGTTCCAGTTGTTGCTAAACTGCATCGCCCAGTATCCCTGACCCTTGGCCGTGCTAGCTGGAGATGACACATGTTGAAGTTCTGGAGGTCCACAAGTTCACTATCCCCAGTGTGTTACAGGACTGGCTTCTTGCATTAAGCACAGCAGTGTTCAATGGGATGGGAGCTACTTTCCCCAGGTGTTCTTCATGCTTTAAAAAATCTATTTGGGACTACGGTATGTAATCTGGGACTTACAGAACTGATAAAGCTAATCAGGAGTGGATCTTGCCAGTCACTTGGATGGAAGACCAAACCCATGAAAAAATAAAATCAGGCTTATTTTTTTTAAAAAAACCCTTTTTTCAGCATATGCTACACTCAAAATGGTTTATAACCAATGACACATACATTGGCAACAGTTTCACTCCCAACCACATTGACTAACACTCAAGGGCATTACAAAATCCCCAATACTTAATCAGAAACAACAAAATAATAGTCTCAAAACAATTATTTTCAGTAACCCGTCCAATATCACATATTCAATTCTTAACCATTTATTTTACCTGAGTAGAGAACAACATTCCAATGAAAGCATTAAAGCATTAAAGTTGAAGGATTATTCAACAAGCATTGAGAGAAAATAGCCCCGGAGAACTATTTTAACAGTGCAGTGTCTTCTCAGAAGTTCAGTGGGACATGCTGTCAGGTAAGTATGTATAGGAATGCAGCCTAAGAGATGTAAATTGAAAGCTGATAATTATGAAAATGGATTAAACCTGTTGTGTCATTTTGAAAGGGGTTGGAGTGGCCAGCTCGTTGGCCTTGCCATTCTCATGTTGATTGTTACAAAAGTAACTCTAAAGGTGCTTAATGAGCACCTAGACTTTGGAGGTAAGAAAAAGAAGGAAGGAGAAGAAGATTATTTTACAAAAAAATAAAATAAAAACCCTGTACCATTTCAGCTTGCAGGTGTATGTTGCAGGGCAAAGGTGAGGGCTTGTTACTTGCTTGAATTCTTCCTCTAGGGATGGGCAAATCTGTCAATTTTAGTTTCTTTCAGTTTTTTATTTAAGTTGCATTTCCCACATTTCCACATCAGTTGGTAATTCTTCTTCTTCTTCTTCTTCTTCTTCTTCTTCTTCTTCTTCTTCTTCTTCAAAAAGAAGTTATCATGAGAATCTACCAGTCTGAACTTTGGTGTGCATTTCTCCTTTTTTATTTTTATTTTAAAAATAATTTTTATTGATATTCTTTCTTACAACAAATATCCATCATCATTACTAAACATTCATTTTCCAATTTCCCCCCTCCCTGCTGACTTCCCTCAGCTTCCATTTCTGGTTTGTTACATCAAATGGTACAATCTGCTGTTTGCATTTAACACTACGTTGTCCCATTGTTATATTTCTTGTTCTCTTTAAATAAAGTTGTAAATGTTTATTTAAATCCTGCTAATGAGTTCAATTTTTTTTTGTTTCTGCAAATATGTTATAAAAGGTTCCCACTCTTTTTCAAAGTCACTATTGTCCTTTTCACACAGCTTGTCTGTTAATTTTGCTAACTCTGCATAATTCATCAGCTTTTCTTGCCATTGTTCTTTTGATGGTATTTCTCCAGTCTTCCAATTTTGTGCTATTAAAATTCTTGCTGCTGTTGTAGCGTACATAAACAATGTCCATTTTTCTTTCATCAGCTCTTGTCCTAAAATACCCAACAAAAAAGCTTCTGGTTTTTAACCAAATGTTATTTTAAACATTTTGTTCAATTCATTGTATATCATCCTCCCCTTTTTTTAAAATAATCTTGCAATCCCACCACATATGGTAAAATGCACCTTCTGCATTTCTCCTAATATATACATTTTTTCTCTGCCATTTTGCCTAACATACACCTTTCTGTGAGCAATTTCCCCCAATACATGGTTGTGGGGTGCTGTTGTTGTTTTGAACACTTTACCACAACATATGCATTTTTGCACACATTACCGGGCTGGAGAAATGCATTGCAAAATTCGGAGGAGTGCGAATTTTGGAGGCTCGTTGTGTTTCAGTTTGCGCATTGTTTCAGAAAGTGAGGATTAGGTGGGTGAGCCTTTAACTGCAGTCTGAATGGAATTTCTACCCTATCTCTACCTGACATCTAAATCTCCCTCTATGTGGAAAGACAGCATGTCAGGGAAAGGATGAGACAAAATCCCCGCGATGTGCTAACTCTCCATGTGCAGGGGGCTTTTGACATACATAGGAAGCATTCAAACATACGATCACACCCACACACCCTGCAGTCAGAAGTGGCAAAGTCCCGGGAGGGCTGAATTAATGCACAGATCAGCACAAAGCTGTGAGCATGGGAAGCCGTCGTGCAGATGTGCATTTAAACACTAGTGCGCAGCTCCACATATTACAGAAACAAGAACTGGAAATGAAAAATGGGTTGAAAAGTTCTCTCTCCCCCCCACACCCTCCAAATCCTGGAGGTACTCAGCGGCACATTTTCTATGTGCCTGCGCTGATAAAGTGCATAATAACCTGTTAGCTTTGTGTGCCTAATTTTCCTGTTTCCCTCGATTTCTTCACTGTTTCTTTAATGTAACAATGAGAATTTAAATGACCACTGGGGCTGGATACTCCTTTCTTTCCTGACCTGGTGGGTAATGAGATAGACAACACCCCAAGCCATTATCCCTTCGTGTGCTGAGTGGGAGTGCAGTTAACTTTGATAGCATAGAACTAAGTACATTTTTAATTGCAAGGGAAAAAAATGAGAATAACCTATTCCGTTTAACATTTTTACGGAGTAATTACACATAAAATTAGCTAACTATCAAAGTTCTCCGTTCCTCCCCACCCCCACGCCGCATGCACATCACGTTAGCTCAGTATGTAGATGTTTCCGTTTTAATGGGATTTTAAACAAGCCGAGTCAAGAAACCCCACACTCTTGTCATTTTGTTGGTGTCAATCAGTGTATATGTTTTGTCTATCAGTTTTGTAGTGCTAATTTATGAAATCGGCCCCGTAAGATTCTCCTTTGTTTGTGCATATTAGAGAAGCTACGTCAGATGATAATATCTTATCTGTTTCCCCCTTTTTCATTTGCATTTCATTTTTGTCACAGCACCGTCTCTGCCACCGTCTTCCTGCCATGTGCATCACATCCCAGTATGTAAACAATTTTACCGACTTAGATCGAAGTGATAGCCTCGTAATTTTTTAATCATAAGCCGCATATACAAATAAGAGAGCGAAAGCATGCAAGGAAGCATATTTGGGTCTTGTGACTAACGGTAACCCGGTGCTATTGAATTACTGAACTGTGTCTGAGAGCTAATGAGAAAAAAAATCCCACGGGAATCTTTAACCAATGCACTTGGAGAGCACCTTAGGGACTCATTCTGTGTCTGTCACCTTTCCCGTCTCATTGACACAAGACTCCTTTGCCACCATTACACTGTGCAACCATTTCACTTTGCACCTCACGATTAGAATATTAAAAGGAGAGAATACTACACGACTTGCTTCAGATAGCCGAGTTGTTTTTGACACTTAAAATAGAAATTGTCACCAAGCTATCACAAGGACCTGGGTGTCTTCACCTTCTGTGGAACCTTCTAAACCTGATGCCTTATTTTGCAACTAATGAGCTACTTTGTGGGGGGCTTTATTTCCCCCCCCCCTTTAATGGCAAAACTTTGTTAGCAGGGAGGCATCGGGGAACATGCTTTTGTTTTCTATGGAGATTTGATTACTGCATTTGCGAGACAGAATTGTCTTCTATAGGACTGCTGTCGTCCAAGGTGCAGGGAGCTATTCAATGACCAGTTATACACCCAAGGCACAGTTGAATTAAAAGCGGCCTGGCTGTTTATTGAAGCATGTTCTGGGGAGGAGTGTCCTCCCTAAAGGGATTACTTATACAGTCTCACAAAGCTGGTTTTGAGTAGATTTCCATGGAAAATCTGTTGTGACAAGCTGTGCTGGTGCCAAGAGAGTGAAGGACAGGTTGTCAGAGATGGATTGGAGGAGTAATGGGGAGGAGCTTAGCTCCATAACTTTTTTCAGAGCAGGAACAATGATATCATCTGCCAGAGTGCCAGTGTCAGGGACTGTGCTGAGGAGGGCTACAATGAGGAGCCATGGTGGGTGCTGCCTCCTTCCCCTGACCCTGAATCTCACCAGGAGCAGGAGGGCAGTATAGAGTTAGAACAGTGGTTTGCAGAGGGGCATAGCTCAGAAGGGAAAAGCTGGGAAATACAGTGGTACCTCGGGTTACATACGCTTCGGGTTACATATGCTTCAGGTTACAGACTCCGCTAACCCAGAAATAGTACCTCGGATTAAGAACTTTGCTTCAGGATAAGAACAGAAATCGTGCTCCGGCGGTGCGGCAGCAGCAGGAGGCCCCATTAGCTAAAGTGGTGCTTCAGGTTAAGAACAGTTTCAGGTTAAGAACGGACCTCCGGAACGAAGTAAGTACTTAACCCGAGGTACCACTGTACTGGATGAAGAGCAGCCAGGAGAAGAAACACACTGGATGAGAGAGGGTTAACAGATTCACAGTCATTGGACAGCATCCCCCTTCCCCCCTCCCACGTTCTAGGAGAGCTGAAAAAGTTGCTGAATAGAAAGCAAAGCTACGTGGAGGTGATGTGGATTGAGAGAGGGACGGGTGTAGCCTTAATTGGAAGCACCACCATTCTTAAAGGGAGACGTTCATTATCCCTTGCTGTGATTATTAAAGAATTCCAACTGGTTCACTTTGTTCTGCTTATCTACTGCCGGGGGGGGCGGAGGGGGGAGAGGAAGCCACTTCCTTGAAGCCTAACAGCCAGGCAGGTTATTGATGGAGCCCCCTTGCTCCAGCAAGTGAATGAGGGGGAAATGGGGCTTTCCACTTTTCCTATTGTTTTTGAAAAAAAAGACCACTTACCCATTTTCCAGGTGATGGCGTTTGGTGTGGCTGCCGGAGAGCTGGCTTGGTTAGCAGGACCTGCCTGCACAGTCAGCTAACATCACAGTCAGCCTCACTCAGTTGCAGGGGCTGATAGGATTGCCTGCCAAAAATTTAAATATTAAAAGGACAGTCATGGCCCTATAGGGCTGGTGGGTACTTCAGCAATGGACCTGATATAGCCAGTCTTCAGTCAGGTCCACTTCTGGGGCATACAAGCTGACTGGGCTGTGAATAGCCAGCACAGCCAGGAATTGGACGTCTCACCCACCCTGTATGTTGTGGTTATTCCCAGAGGTAAGCAGGCAGTGCATGTGTGTGGCCTTGCTGTTGAATTACTCAGCTGCTGTATTCAGGGCCAGGAAGGAATTTGTCCTGCAGACAAATTGAGCCTTTCTGGGGGTTTTGCCTTCCTCATAGCAACTGTCACAACTTGGGGAATAATAATAATAATAATAATAATAATAATAATAATAATAATAATAATAATAATTTATTATTTGTACCCCACCCATCTGGCTGGATTTCCCCAGCCACTCTGGGCGGCTTCCACAAAGACCAAAAATACACTAAGATGTCAGGGGGCCACTAGGGGGCGCATTGGAAGATGGCCAACAATACCATCTCTCCGACCCACACGGGGTAATTAAGAGGCTGTTATGGGAGTAGGCAGCCTCCCTTGTTGCCCCAAGGAAATGGGGAACACTGCCCTTGCCTGCTGTGCCCATAAATCACCCCCTAATTCAAAAGAAGGGGGTGAGGGCCCTAGGCAGAATGCCCCCGTGTGGACCTCGGCTCTCCTGGACGCTGTCTCTGATCATGCACTAGTTGCAGCAATTTGGAATAATTAAGTACAAAAGAAGCAAATGCACATATTTCAAGTGAAGAAGGGGAGTGAAGTCTGCTAATTTAAGTGACCTCTGCGAAAGAAGACGACGGGTTGGAGAAACAGGAATATTTTACGATGAAGATACACCAAAGGCAGGGTATGTTGACAATGGGACTGAATGGGGGGGGGGACCTTTTTTACTTTCCTTCTATGTGATTTACAAGAACCCCTCCTCATTAGAATCGTAGGTTGAACTGACCCAAGCAAGATCATTAAGGTCTGTGTGGAGATAAACTTTAACCAAAAGTATGCTTTATGGAGATCGAGAAGCAATAAGAGCTTTTGGGAATGGCACAGCAATTAATTCGGAGTCGCCATCTTGCCAAAGGATTTATAGCCGGGAGGAAGAATGGACTTGTTTTCAGACTGCATTCCTAGTGAATCTCCTCAGAGGTTTTGAGAAAGGAGGCAGATTGGTGAAGATTAATGACGCTAAGACTGTTTTGATGTATGGAAGTGATGTTATATGGAAAATGTCTGGATATGGCTACTGGATAAAAAAAATAATATCCACGCAGGATTACAAACTGTTCTAACCAGCTTGCGGAGATTATCAGAGGTCACAAAGAGAAAGGAAAAATATATGAAAATAACAACAAGAGATGTGGAAAAACAATAAGAAAGGACTGGATAGTACCGTGAACATCATAAGGTTAGATTTGTGGACATTAAAACAGCAGTAAGAAGCAAGAAGTTGATTGGATCCCCTTCAGAACTTGAAATATGGGTACCCCCAACAAAAATTTAAAATTCGGCTGTGTAATTTGGAATTTATGTAATTTGGTTTGATTTGATGTGATTGGTCGGTTAATAAAAAAATATTCTTAAAAAAAATACACTAAGATGTCACATATTAAAAACTTCCCTGAACAGAGCTGCCTTCAGATGTCTTCTGAATGTCAGGTAGTTGTTTTTCTCTTTGACATCTGGTGGGAGGGCGTTCCACAGGGCGGGCGCCACTACCGAGAAGGTCCTCTGCCTGGATCCCTGTAGCTTTGCTCATTCTCGCAATGAGGGAACCGCCAGAAGGCCCTTGGCGCTGGACCTCGGCGCTGCTCGGAAACGTACTGGGAGCCAATGTAAGTCTTTCAAGACCGGTGTTATGTGGTCTTGGCGGCCGCCCCCAGTCACCAGGCATTGGGTTGGATCCTTTGTCAAAAAACTAAGGATGGGGTGGGTGCCCCAGCCCAGGATTTAGGATAAAAACTCAGGGTCCCCTGGTAAAGGGATCCAGGGACAGAATTCTGTCCTTGGGTTGTGGCTATGGAGTAATATCATGATGAACTCATGAAGTTGATCTTTTCTCATTACTTTGGAACCCTGTTTCTTCACAGAGAGCTTTAGAAGCTACTGCACAAGCATGACCCTCCTCCCTTGTGATTATTAATCCCCATGGTGGTGCCCCCTGCCCACTGTATAGAAGGCTCCAGATTAGGGTAGCCAACATAGTGCCCTCTAGATGTTGCTGGACCAACTTCCATCAATTTCAGCCTGCATGGCCAATGGTCAGGGATGATGCGACCTAGGTCTTAATTATGGAAAGTGCTATATATATTTCAAACCAATAAGTGAAATAAATAGGGTCCTAAATAGGGTCCAGTGTGGCCTGATAATATAGTCCATTTGTATTTGCATCTAGATGTCTCTTCACAGGTTTTGGCTGCGTGCCACAGATTGGGTTTTGCCATGACTAAATAGTCATCCACGAACTCTTTGGAAGTATCCAGTCCATACCACACGGGTGGAATTTCATGCAGAGGCCACAGATGACCTTGCGCATGCAAAGTTAGTTATGGTCATACAGCATTGTGTCATGGGTCCTGTCCATGGAAAACACACCATCACCTTCTCAAAAACAGTGATGTGCAACTGATGGTGTCAGGGGCTTGTCTGGATCGGAAGATTGGGGAATGCAATCACAGGAAGATCGGATCCTAACAGAAGAGGAGGGGGAATATTCACACCTCCCCCCTTTGCTTCCTATGTTTCCAGAAGCAGGGAGACAGGCAGACACAGAATCTGCACAGTTGAGAGAGGACCTAGCTAGCTTTGAGATAGTAGCTAAGCAACCAGAAGGGAGGAAGCAACTGGGTGATACATCAGTTGAGAGTGTGTGTGGGGGGAACCCCCTCCCTCCCCCCGAACTAGGAGGTCTGAGCATGTCAGAGAACAAAGGAGACGCGGGGGGGGGAACTCCCCATTGGCACGCTTCTTGCTGCGGAAGTGGGGAGGAGTCATAATAGGCAACTGATATCCTTGCGGAGAGTTGCCTGTTTGTGCTTGTAACAGAATGCTGTAATAAAAAGACTATAAAGCTACCAAATGCTCATTAATTCTTATCAGTGAGCCACCGGAAGGGAGAGGGGAACTCCTGTACATGACAGATGGAGTGGGTGGTCCACTGCAATTTCACTCCAGAAAAAGCAGCTCTAGCACTAAAGATGGTATATCTGGGATGATCCAAAATGTGATCTATCACAGAATACTTGGGATATGTAACTGGACTGCTAGAATTTTGGCAGAATTCACAGTAAGTTAGATGCTACAGGACCTCGTTTCAGTGAAATTTCCCAGAGTTCTTCATCAGAAGGAATGGGGGGAGGAGAAAAGAGTCAGTACTGAATAAGGTTAGTGACTTAAATCACTTCAGGAGGTTTGTGTCCCAATAACAAGCCCTTAACACATCAAACATTTGTTGACAGTAGCTTAACCAGCAGGGGATCACAGATTACTGTCAATAAGAAGCCAAAGTCTCTATTCCAATCATTGATTTTGGCATCCAGCACCGCGATGCATTTTAGTTCCCAGGAACATCTTTCAAAGGAGCTACACAAGTTCCATTTGAAAGAGAGCCTGGGAAGTCAGAGTTCATATTGAGAGAAGTATTATTCACCCCACAAATGACAGAGATGAATCCCAAGGACAACATGAAAACATTGGTTCGAAGAAGACACAGTTGCCAATATTATGATTTTATTTTGTTGTTTCTTTGAGTTTGTGTTTAAACTAATGGCCTTCACCAATTCTCTTGTCTTCAGCATTGGATACAGTCCAATTTCAAGTTACGTGTGCTTAAACTCGTTCGTTCTGGTGCCTGATTGTAGTCACAGAGTTTGCTCCGATTCAGAGTACTGTTTATTTGTATTTTATTTCTATCATGGGAATTGTAAAAATGTAAGATGGTCAGTTCCTAATAGTGTAAATCCACAGAGCTTTGAAAGAAGTGAGCAGTCATGTGTCTTTCTGAACTTTCCCAAGGCTCAATGAAAAGGAGGGTGATTTCTTGCTCTCAACCTCAGAAAGCAGTACAACCCCTCACTGTTTTCAAAGCTCTGTGGCTCAGTGTTCCTAGGGGAGTACTAAGTGCTGCTCTATAGACACAAGATCCTGGTCTCCTAATGACACTCAGGAGTCATTGTATTTCAGCCTGATCAATTCATGCTCACTCCAACATGAACACACATTGGCTGCATTCCATTGGTACTTTATTCCGTTTTCCTGACATTTTCATACCTCTTAATTTTCAGATTTTATGGGATCTTTCTATTGGAAATCTAGTGCAATCTAGTGGAAGGTTACCACTAATTTCCAGGTTAATTGTTTCCAGAAAAAAAGATTTGCTTAACTCGGAAAATCACAAGAATTTTCAGTTTTAAGTTTCCCACCACTCATGTGGCAAGAATTGGGGCGGTATCCCAGCATGCAGTCCTTCCCTGCCGTTTAAAAGTTAGTGCAAGGAATGTTAGAAATCAGGACAGGAAGAGCTAACATTACAACCTAGCACAATAAATCCCATGTTGGAATACAGCCATTGTTTAGAATAGCCCATTGGATGATATGTTCTCAAATCTGTCCCTACAGATGGAGGAACCTTGAATGGGTTTATTTACATGTGGGTTTTATTGCATTAGTTTTACTTATTATAATGGTAAAGGTAAAGGTAAAGGACCCCTGACAGTTAAGTCCAGTCGCAGACGACTCTGGGGTTGTGGCGCTCATCTTGCTTTACAGGCTGAGGGAGCCGGCATTTGTCGGAAGACAGTTTTTCTGGGTCATGTGGCCAGCATGACTAAGCCGCTTCTGGCGCAATGGAACAGCGAAACCAGAGCACTGCACGGAAACACCGTTTACCTTCCTGCCGGAGTGGTACCTATTTATCTACTTGTACTGGCCTGTTTTCGAACTGCTAGGTTGACAAGAGCTGGGACCGAGCAACGGGAGCTCACCCTGTGATGATAGCCAGGGCTATTTTTCTAGAAAAAGAGGTGCCAGAACTCACTAGGAACCTTGTTCTCTTATAATGTCATTGGCGCCCACCTCAGAGGTGCCAGAAGTCAGTTCCGGCAAATTCCAGCTGAAAAAAAGCACTTCTGCTTCTTTTTCAATTTCTTATGTAACTTTCACACAGCATTATCTGCTCCCCCCCCCCACTATACCGCCATGCCATGCTAAATATCATTTGCACCACAGTCACAGGGCTTTTGAGTTCCTGTTTGTCTCTTTTCTTCAGTTTTTTTCCTTAGTTTGTTTTCCTCCTCTTACAATTTCCAGCTGCCTCATTCTTCTTTCCTCTTTCCTTGTTCTCTTCCCCTCAACTACCCCTTTCCAAATGCTTTCCTGCTCTCATTGTGTTTTCCCACTGCCTGGATCTCTCTCCCTCTCAGCTACTTCCCACATTTCGCTGCTTGCTTCCCCACTCTTAAAGAAAAATCTCATTTGCCTTACCTTTTCCCTCTCACCTCACCAGTGGCAGAAAGTGGTGGTGGCTCTCTTGCTAGTCCAACGATTCACCTTCACTTGTTTCTCCTCAGCTGCCCAGGTCCACCATGCCTTCTTGTCAAGCACATGTGTTGCTGCTGTTGCTTTGGCGATCACTTGTAGCTGAGTAAGATTGTCTTCCATAAACATGGTCTTAACAGCGAGTCCGTAAGTGACTGTGGAGGCCAATTCTGGATCCACACGTCCTTCCACAGTGAGACATAGGTTTCCAGACAAAAGTTGATCATGGTGAGGGTTTGCCAACCCTCACCATGACATGTGCTGCACACACACCTCAGCACCCTTGGCTGGCCTCTTCAAGAGTAGGAATGATGATCAGCAAACCCTCAGCTGTGACCTCTGGTGGCAACAGCCATACAACAGCCCACAAGGTGAAGGAAAAACTTGCCCCATATTGGGGTGCGGCGGTGGGAAGGCTGCAGTACCAAACCAGAGAAGAAATACCTGTTGAAGGGCACTCCGACCACAGACTGCTTCAGAGTTACATAACTTATCACACAAAACTCCCATGATTTCCTAGGTTTCTAGACTTCAAAAAAGATTTTCTCTGGAAGTAATTAACATGGAAATGAGCGCCAACCTTGCACTATATTCCCCTAGATTTCCAGAAGTGTCTTTGACATCAAGCTGAAATGTAATGCAGAAATTATCTGTTATGGAAATGTCAGGAGACTGGAATAAAGCACCATTTTGAATGCAGCCACCACCAGTTCTTTCCACCCTGTCTACGAGGCATATGTACCTCATTTCCAAGACTACATGACGGTGGGTGGAAAAGCTCTTCACACATGCCCCTTTGTATGTGCAGAGATGTCCCTTCTATTGAATGGAGCCAGCCTGAAAGAAGAAGCTTTTAAGAATGCAGAACAAGAGAGTCATGGATGGTCTCTGTCTAGGTTTTTCACACAGAGAGCTTATTGGAAAACAACTGCTTTGGGTATTATAAAAAATCAAGTTTCTCAAGCAATCAAACATTTACAGATTTCCAACAGGAAAATAGTGTCATTTGCTCTTGTGCCTGAGTTACTGATGTCCAGACTTTGCTGGCATGGACAACTTTCAAAAGATCTAAATGATTTTAATGGTGTCACTTGGAGCCACAGCCAAAATAAACCAAGAGTATATGTTTATAGTCTGTGTTTTAGACATGTCTGGGGCAGAGGAGCTTTGGAAGCAAATTACTTCTCACTCCTGCATAAGGGTAGTCCTTCAATGTCATGTCACTTTTTTTAAAAAAATAGGTCACTGGCAGGTCAAGAAAGGACAGCAGCCAGGAGAGCTAGGGTAAGTTTTGCACACTGTTCATCCTGGATCTTGAAACAGTCACAAGATGAAAATAGAATATTAGATGCACCATTGAGCTTTATAGCTACAGATGTATCAACACATATGACCATCTTCATATGTGAATATCTGTTATATATACCGACAAAAAATGCAGTATATCTATCGGCATACACCCACATGCAATTATTACACAGAGCATCTATTGAATTCAAACTCTCTGCCATGCGTACAGGGCCGCAGATGGTATGTGTGCTGATTGTATGCAAAAAGCCCTAATATACGGCACTGATAATTAAATTACGACAGCCATGAAAAAAAATAGGACACCATCTAGTCAAAGTTAAGCAATTTTGACACCCATTGATTTCAATGGGAGAGAGCTAAGCTCTTAACACACCCACTGATGTCTATAAGTGCTCATGTCTGAGTGGTTTGCAACTAATAATTATTGCTAAATAATTAAAGCTCTGCGGATGTCTGCATCCTTTTCTCTGAGTATATTAAAAAGGATTTCAAGACGAAAGGGAGAGACGCCTCTTTAAAACATTTAACATGTGTGATGCATAACATGTATGATAGATGTGGGCTTTACGGAACTGCAGCAAACATATTGCAACAGTGTGTGATCCTTTGAGTGGCCAGCGTAATAAATGTTAGAATCTGTAGTTTTAAAATAAGTGTTCAGGGCTGCTGGTAATATTGTGCCTATATAATTCCTTGTTGATGTTGCTATACTGACCTCTTCAGGATATGAAAATTTGGAGCCTTGTTTATTGTTCCCATGCATCTCTCACTCAGGGTACAATGCACAATGTCTAACACTTTCTGTCTGAAAGTTTTCCAGGCACTTTGGTTTCTTTTTATAATTTCTGGTGCTAGTAGCCCATATAAAATAGCTTGGGGATAATGATTTCAAAGCTAATCAGAAGAAAGAGAAAGTTCTGAGCACACTGAACTCCTCCAATAAAACCTCTTAAAATCAGGTGGGGAAAGAGAAAATTCCCTCTGTAGTTTAAATGTGAGCACTTTCCCCTCTTTTGGATTTCCCCCTTTATCTTTTTGGAAATCTCACCTAATTATTAATTTGTGCACTAAGATACATAGCAGTTTCAGATGAAAAATGTTATTCTCATAAATGAGTGGACCACAGCTAACCTCCTTTAAAATAATCTGTATATTTAATCCCAGTTATTACTGTACTGCAGCCTGCGACCAGCTGTAGTTAAATTAAAAGTTCATTTGTTCAGTGTCGATTTTATGAGTCTAACCTTTCTCAACTAGGACAGACAAGCTCCTCAAAGGATAATGATACACCCAATGATATAAACTAAACTTGCTCCTTTTCTGCAGTTTTATATGAGGAATTAAATTAATTTCATAAATACAGGACAGCACCTCTCAAGGTTTAGTCTAGGTCGTTTTTCTGCTAAATACAAATGGCTCTCTAGAGCTCGGACAATTTCCTATATTTGTCTGTGACCAACTACAGTTTCTCAATTAGAGTCTGACGCGCCTTTTATACATATATATCATTTTGTAACTTACAGTCCTC
Organism: Podarcis raffonei; assembly: GCF_027172205.1. Taxonomy (NCBI): domain Eukaryota; kingdom Metazoa; phylum Chordata; class Lepidosauria; order Squamata; family Lacertidae; genus Podarcis; species Podarcis raffonei. The sequence goes on along the minus strand of NC_070611.1, from coordinate 23,566,714 downwards.
TTTGGCCGGCATTCAAAGCTATGCCCCGTGCCTTGTTTATGTTAGAAACAACGGCTCTCTGAACTGCAGCTCTGTTTGTAACTATTTATGGTTTAACAAATGACAAAATACAGAAGACCGAAAAATCTTGGCATGGAAAAAAGGTCTCAGTCTGGTTTATGTTTTCATCTCCTCTCCTCCACGTTTATTGATTGTGTTAACAACGGCAGCATATTCTGTTTTCACACTTTATTGCGCGACACGAGGCAGGTAACTTAGATTTGAAGACAGGAAATGCTTTAAGAGAAAAGTGATTCCATTCACAACACTTTGTATCTATTATTGTGTTTTTTAGGCAAGTCCAGGGCTATTTAGACACAAGTCCCTCAGGGATCCTACTAGTTTACCCCTTAGCTAAGGTGCAAAGGATTGCAACCTTACTGCCGAGGCTCAAAATTCTGCTACAGGTCAACTGACTGGTACACAATGACCAGCAGACCAAATATTATTTCATTTCTCACTCATTAAAGTTGCTGCCAGAATTATCCAAGATAGGTAGAACTTTCCTTATACCTCACAGTAGTCCCTAAAAACCTTCCACAACAGTGGACTAGAATGTTATCCTTTTCACTTGACCATCCCTTCTCTAACTCACAGCTAGGGATGTAAGAAGGAATCATTTTCTGTTCTGCTCTGGATTCCTCATATGCAGCACAGCTTCTGTTCCAACGTAGTTCATCTACTTGTCTCACTGTCTGTGGTGGCCAGCTCTATTTTTCTAGAGAAAGAAGAGCTGGAACTCACCATGAACCCCTGCCTTGCTCTCTTATAAAGGCAATGGTGCCCACCTCAGAGGTGTCAGAACTCAGTTCCGGTGAGTTCTGGCTGAAAAAAAGCCCTGGTTGTGGCAAAATTTCTGTAATTTATGTAATTTACAGAGAGATGTTTGAGTGGCACACGTTATTAGGTCTGGCTTCCATACTAAAGCTAACAATAGGTCATTTTCCTGTGTTCCCATTCCCTCATCCCATTATCTTATTTTTACTGACATTTACTGGACCATTTTCACATAGAGAATCTTTATTTTGAATCTTTATTTCTAAGGATCTAAACAACTATGCTTCTGACATGAAAGTAGGAGGCTAGCTGAAAAATAAAGAGTTTTCCCAGACATGTTAAATAATGGGACTTGCCACACAAAGGTGCATTCTTGCAAAGTACACTATGCAATTGTATAATAATAATAATAATAATAATAATAATAATAATAATAATAATAATAATTTATTTATACCTTGCCCATCTGGCTGGGTTTCCCCAGCCACTCTGGGCGGCTTCCAACAAATGATTAAAAATACATTAAAACATCGGTCATTAAAAACTTCCCTAAACAGGGCTGCCTTCAGATGTCTTCTAAATGTCAGATAGTTATGCTAAAGTTATCTCATGAAAAACAAAGGTAAAAAGAAGTGTGATTTAGATAAGACATTTCTCAGATTTCTTAAGAGAGCTGACTTGAGGTTCCAAACTGCAGACATTATGGAATTAGAATGTTCTTCTGTTCCCAAAATATTCCCATTTTTAAAGGTTCTGCTGTAGTTGATTTCAGGCTTTATCTATAAAAAGGAATGTTCTAAGAATAAGCTCTCCGACTGTGGAGCCCTGTTGCTTCCTATTCTAATTCCAGGTAAGTAGAGGCTGGTTGCTGAGCAGATAGGAAAAGGCAGAGATAGGCAAAGACACAAACATACCAAAGCACAATTCTATATTCACAGTCCGTGTTAACTGAAAACAACTCCTGAGCCCTAAGCCCTGGTTGGCCTTCATTCAGGATAAACCATTCACATAGAGCTTCCCAACTCCGTCATTTGCAAAGTGGGTTTAGATATAAAAGTATTTCCGAAGGTCCTTTATCTTTCCTGCCATGACTCCAGATAGTCGGCATGGGAGTCTAATGTGCATTGTTCAAAGTAAACATAAACAGGAGTGGCAGTAAGATAATGCTTTCTGGAAGGGATGTGCGGGGGAAGATTTCTGGAAGAAATGGGACATGGGTTACTTCCATGTTCGTATCCAAAATTGCAAGAGCTTGTTTAGAATGCTTTCCTCTGTCCACAAAACTTCCCTGTAACTTACAGTATAAAATCTGTGTTATAATATTTCAGGACACCTGTGGACATTGCTTTTTATTGTCCATTTATGGTGATTAGTGCTCGTGATGGTGTTGAGGCAGTTATCTGCAATCCTGCTTTCAAAACTGCGCCTGCAAAAGTTTCGAGGACTGATACGCCGCTCTACTTCCGGTTGGTACATATCCCATAGTTTCCTGCAGCAATCCTGTAACTTTCTATCACAGACATTCCAGGGTTTGGTTTTGCCCCACTTTTCTTGCACTACATTGCAAGAGAGACCCTCCAGTCAGCAATAACACAATATCATTGGGGAAGCGTTACGAAACAACTTATAGAGCAGAATGGTGTGTGGAGAGTCCAATATATAGGTCCGTATAGTTAAAGCTATGGTTTTCCCAGTAGTGATGTAAGGAAGTAAGAGCTGGACCATAAAGAAGGATGATCGCCAAAGAATTGATGCTTTTGAATTATGGTGCTGGAGGAGACTCTTGAGAGTCCCATGGACTGTAAGAAGATCAAACCTATCCATTCTGAAGGAAATCAGCCCTGAGTGTTCACTGGAAGGACAGATCCTGAAGCTGAGACTCCAATACTTCGGCCACCTCATGAGAAGAGAAGACTCCCTGGAAAAGACCCTGATGTTGGGAAAGATGGAGGGCACAAGGAGAAGGAGACGACAGAGGACGAGATGGTTGGATAGTGTTCTCGAAGCTACCAGCATGAGTTTGACTAAACTGCGAGAGGCAGTGGAAGACAGAAGTGCCTGGCGTGCTCTGGTCCATGGGGTCACGAAGAGTCGGACACAACTAAACAACTAGACAACAACAACAACAACAACAACAACAACAACAACAACAACATAACATTACTCTGTCAACGACATGTTGCAAAACAAACATGCAATTTTTAAAAAAATTACATCTAGTCTGGTGGGACCCCAGTACATATTTAAGTCTCACTGTTGATGCTCAGAATGAATCTAAGGAGCAGCATGTTGTTCCTGGACCTCACCCAAGTGGTGACTGTAACAGAAAAAACTGGAGGGACATGTACTAGCTGCCTGCCACTGCCAGGAAGGAAAGAATGATGTGCTTAGTGTGTGCAGTTGATGTGTAGCCACACTTCTCTTGTTCTGGAAACCACTGGAGGTTATGATAATCTGCTGACAATGTTCCTGGTTTCATTCCAATGGTCATATATGGTCAAGAACTAAGTCTCTGCATTCCTCACCGCAATGCATTATGATGTCAAGATGATTGCCTGAATCTTCCCAAATGTGTAGGCTTGGATCTAGACTTGGTAAGTTGGGCTTAGTTCCAACTGAAAGCAGATGTAAGCTGCCCAAAGAATTTTGTTGTAGGGGGCAACAGGCAAATGCTGTGAGTAAATAAATAATGAGACTTATGTCGTGACTAACTTGCCAATGGGGACCAAGTTTAATGAACATTCTGGATCCAATCCATTGGGGAGTGACGATTAAGGGACGGTCTTTGCACGTCCTCTCAAGTCACTGTTCATTCTTGACGCAGGCATGGAATGATGAAGAGAAACCAGTTGACTGACTATGGATCGTACCTTCTGAAATACAATGTTTGAAAACGAGATATTTTAAAAAATAATTTAAGTGGATTCAGACTTATGAATGCCTTCTAATTCACAAATCATCAATAAAGCAGCATGTTAAACTTATGCTGTGATATCTTTCATTCTGGGTGAGAGCCAACGACATGCCAGGGGATGCAATAGACTCCCCTGCAGCCCTTGTGCCCCCAATCAGCTTCAGAGGGTCCCCATACTCCGCAGAGGTAATAATAATAATAATAATAATAATAATAATAATAATAATTTATTTATACCCCGCCAATCTGGCTGTGTTTTCCCAGCCACTCTGGGCGGCTCCCAACTGAATATTAAAAATGCGATAAAAGATCAAACATTAAAAACTTCCCTAAACAGGGCTGCCTTCAGATGTCGTCTAAATGTCAGATAGTTGTTTATTTCCTTGACATCTGGTGGGAGGGTGTTCCACAGGGAGGGCGCCACTACCGAGAAGGCCCTCTGCCTGGCTCCCTGTAATTCACTTCTTGCAGTGAGGGAACCGCCAGAAGGCCCTAGGAGATTTGAGCAGGGGGCTGCAGGCGAGGAGAGGAAGCCCGATTTACACAAGTGGGGTGCCAAAAATATTGGCTATCTCCCCATGCCTTTATTTAACAGGTGGCAGCTTCCTTATCACCCCTGATTTCAGGGCATAATGAAAGAGAGCCGAGAAAAAGTGAAAGACAAGGCAGCTAATGACAGTATCATGTAAATAAACTGTCCATTTCAGAAGGGGGCAAAACTGCACAAGGTTGCTGTTACTTTTGTGCATCTTTATGGGGGTCGTGCCCAATTTATTCTGCATGTCAGCACTTGTTTGTGTGATATATATATACACATACACACAACACCATCTTAGCTTTGGTCACTCATTAAATACAGTGTTCCTCTTGCTTTATCAGTGATATATTAAACTGTCTGCTTTTCACTTCAGCAATGTATTGTCTCTTCACAATTGATATAAATGTTACTGATGGACCTTGACTTTCCAGCTCCTGAGATGGATGTCATATAAATGAGAATGCTTGGGAAATTTGGTGCTGACACAGAATGGTATGATTAGGTGCATAATGTGGGCATCACAATTTGCAATGCATCCTACAGAGAAATAGCAGAGTTCCATGATTTAACAAGGATTGTGGAAATATGCAGCCCTCAACACCATTTATGAATTAATCAGGTGCACAAGCACCTCTTATGAGGACTTCATGCTGAGTAAGGAAGTCGCCTAGGGACATAATACTAAAAGACCCCTACAAAACTCATTAATAGAAACTACATCTCCTTATTTTTAATTTAAATATATAATAGAAAAAGAAACAAGTTATCACTGGTTATCGCTGGATTGGAATTAGAAAATCATATAATGCAAAAATTACAAAAGTTTTAAGGGGGGCAACCTTGAATAAATACATATTTTAAGGGTACACCACACCAATTCCACCATGGAAATGTCAAAAAGTTATATTTGTTCAATGATGAAAATATCGTTGCTGTGCTGGGTACTTATTTTGATTATAAAAGCCTTCATTTTATTGCCGTCGTAGGTGCAGGCATTTTGTAGCAGGCACAATTCACCTAGGTGAAATTTAAATAACCATTAAATACAATAAATGGCTGTGCCCAAGTATTACTGTCTTTGGAAACTGGAGGTGAGAGAGGGGAAGAGGTAAAATGTTTAGTATAACCTTTTGGTGCTAGCCTCAAAGCAGCGAAAGTTGTGTGAAGTCACTATATTTTTACGTAGCTATTAAGGAAGTACGTTTAAATGCTACCAGGCAGTTCAGATAATATAAAATTTCCAATACTGCCTTCGACTCGAGTCAAGGGTACACTTTAAGAGTTATTAGCACCCAGCAAAGTGTGTTAAGTCTGACATTCATGATGTCTCAGTTATTAAATAGATACCAGTACACGTACTGATTTTCTTATAAAACTTAATAATGATAATGACCTTTCCGTTTAGAATCAGGCTTTCAGCGCAGAAAACACTGACAGATTTATAGAATTTAATGCTAGACACAAACTGCAGATCATTGTCAGGTTTTCCCATATAGAGAATTTGAAATGTATTTTTCACTCTTGGTCTTGAACATTTCATGTGTCATAATGACCATCAAATGTATATATTTCTATGCATAGCTAGCATAATCGACGTTACACTCAATTTATCATTTGATTTATTGCCCCTCTGCACCACTGCATTATTCCACTGAGATTATCTGCACACTATAATGCCTCTTAATAGAAAAGATGAGGTGATTCTGTCAGAGAATCGACTGCCATTACTAAACAATTAGAGATGTTTTGGTTTATGTCCTGTGCTCCTCAGATAAATTTGCTGTAATACATACCATAGCAATGGGGAACATAGGAGATGTCCCTGTTACACTCATTTCCCCTCCACCACAAGAACCTGGCTGTGGAGAATTTTTCTCTCGAGGCCTAAATTGAGAGATTATTGTGACTCAACATATGAGCTAATATACTGGCACGTAAGTACGTGCCATCAGATTCTAGCTATCTAACAAGCCAGCACGGTGCTCTATTTTTTTTATTTGTTTAAACAATTTATATACCACTTAACTACAATGGTCTTTGAACAGTGTATAAGAAATAAAATACAGAAATGATAAAAATTAAAATGGGGTGGGACACCAAACAGATTTCAATTAAAATGCCTACTGGAATAATAATAACAAAACCAAAAAAAAAAAAAAAGCTCTTCAGTAAGCGCCAAAAGTTCAATTGGGAAGACGCCTGTCTAATCTCAGCCATGAGGAGTTCTATAAAATTTGACCCACAATACTGAATGCATGGGTCTTAGTGGATATGAGCCACATATCTGACCTATGGTGGACCACTAAGTGTGACTCCCCCCAAAATCTCAGTGACTGAGCAGGGATATAAGGATTATATAATTCTATAGACCAATTTATCATATAAACGAAACATATTATGAGAAATTAAAGTGCAGCAGGTTGTCCTTGTTGTTAAAGGCCTTGTAAAATAAAACAAGAACATTGAACTAGGCATGATATCATATGGGTAGCTGGTGTGAGCTTTTGAGAACTGGAGTTATGTGCTAGGCAGTGATAGATTAATGCCCATTGGCATCGGTTCAGCAAAGGATACCAGGCAGAAATGATCTGGACCAGTTAGACTCCACTGCTTATTCAATTGGCACAAAAGAAACATGGTGCAAACCTATGCACTGCTTTCTTAGTAATATACACCTGTGTAGTGATAAATTCTGCTGTGTGGAAGCTCATTGTGACAACACCCACAGTCACGTCCAACCTGGAAGAGTCCATAATCACACCTCTAAGAAGAGTCTAAAATGTACAGAGCTGTGATTATTTATATATATTTCTCACCCAAGGAGCAACAATACATAATGCCAATCTTATGAGGTCAGCAGAAATTAATAAAATATTATTTTAACAACAACAACAATCACCACCACCACCATCGTACACTGGGTTGCCCCAGTCACTCTGGGTGGCTTCCAACATATACAAAAAGTTAATAAAACATTGGACATTCAAAACTTCGCTATAGAGTGTCTTCTAAAGGTTGCTTATCTCCTTGACATCTGATGGGAGGGCATTCCACATGCTAATCTGCACAAACAACAGTCAACCCCCAAAGCCCTTTAATCATCTCATTCGCTTCCCAGAGCAAGAAGGGCCCATCAATCACCTTGATGCTCCAACAGATCAAAGTGGGGTAAAGGGGAAGAGGGGGGGCAGCAGCATCAGTGGGAGATGCCAGTGAGTGGGGTCCTTAGTCATACACATTTACTGCCCCTGACCCTCCACTTCCTGGGGCCTTCACTGAAGTTTGCCTGCTGGGTGGATCAGCTCTGGCAACACTAGGCCAATCCTCAAAAGCACATTTAGCAACATGCTTAAAAATCACAGATAGAGTGATATACTGAAACGAGCCCATGCATAACCTTTGCCATGTTCTCTGGCAAATGTACAAGCTTGGACTACAATGTCTCTCTAGAGGAGAACTGAGATGAGTGGGCTTATTGGTTCGCTTTCACAGTGACCATCAAACTATATTTGTGGTAACGAAAGATTACTGTTTTTCTTTAGGAAGAAGAAACCCCGGTTAAGAAATAAGAAGTGTGCTAAGAAATGCATTGCTTAAATTTTACTTTCCCAGAGCAAAGTCTTCATGTTACTAATGAGCCAGTATGCAGGAGATCATGAAATAACACCGTGCTGCTATTGGCTGCTGATGCCCCCAAAGGCTCGAAGTGAGTATGTTTCTCTGTTACGGTTTGGCCCAGGAAATGTTATGTGTCCACAAGTCTCCTTTCAAAATGGCCACATCAGCTCGAAACTCCTTGATGGGCTATGTTTACATAATTACATAAAACAATGTAATGCTGAAGATCTGGAGGCACAACCTTTTATACTAACATCATGACTGTAAGAAGCAAAGAACAGTAAATACTTGGGTTTCAAGGAACTGGAGAATGTAAAAATATTGAACGTATTATGTTTGAGAGGAGCCAGTTTTTCTTGGGCTTTGCAGAGAAACTTATGAGTTCTCTTGTTACAGACACTCGGAACTGCTAACTACCAAGAGGCAATGTGGTTTTCACTGTGTTGCATACTATCAGAAAATGAACCCTATCCTTTAACTATTCTTACTGTTATATTCCTGTGGCTGAAAGTCAAACATAAGAAATACCAGATCAGGATTAACTGTGCCTTGAAATTAATGAGTGAACCTATTTACAGTGTGGGTATTCAGGCAGAAGATGTACCTTAGTCTAGCTGGTAAATATCCAGCACCCCAGACAGCAGGTCCAAATGCAGCTGGGCTGGCTTAACACATTCGGAAGAACATGGGGCTATGCATGTTGCCATCCAGATAATATTCCCTTCCCATAAGACCATTAAGCCTGGAGACTAAAATTATCTAATTGCATCTTTCACCCAGATCCAGCAAGAGTAATCTGCACACTGAAGTAGACCTCCGATAATAGATCTCAGGGATGGGTCATTCTATATGCAAACAGTTGCCTCAGGTTATTCTCCTTTCCACATGCAGACCCCAAAATAATTGGAGATGGAGAACCCTACCTATGGGCCTCCCCTCTGCCTATGTCTGTCAAACAATTGGATCAAAGATGGCAGCATCAATATCTCTTTAGCTGTGAGCAACATGTGTGTAACAGTATCACAGGTCGACAAATTTCTTTATATGTATTTTTAGGCTGTCTGACTGGCGTACACACACACACACACAGAGAGAGAGAGAGAGAGAGAGAGAGAGAGAGAGAGCTTTTTTCCCACTGGAACTTGCCAGAACTCAGTTCCAGCACCTCTCAGTTGGGTGCCATTGCCATTATAAGAGATTCATGGTGAGTTCCGGCACCTCTTTTTCTAGAAAAATACTACACGTGTGTGTGTGTGTCTAATTGCATACAATAGGAAAGAAAGATACAAACATATCACAATACGTGTTGTCAGGTGCCGGCGTGGTTGCTCGAGAGCAAACAGGCAAGACTCCCACCGGTCTTTTCCAGGCTTTATTATCTGTACAAAACCTTTACAGAGCAGAGCGTCTCAAGTCCATGTCTGCTCAATCGCTAGCAGAATCTGGGAGTGGGCGGTCCTTAAACTTTCCCCAGCAGAGCAGTCTTTTCACCCCCATCCTACGCCTTCCCTCTCTGTGCGTAAACTGACTGCGCAGAGAGGGCGTGGGCAAAGGGGGACCTGCCTCCCCTGGCTTTGCTGAGGCTCGGTGTTGCGGCTCTCTCTAGCATCTTCCGAGCCCTGCATCCCTTCCCCACTGGAGGCGGGGCCTCCCTCCTCTCTGGAGGAAGAGCTGCTTCGCACGATCTTCGGAGGCTCCCTGTAACCCAACTGCCCTTCCACCTCTCGCCTCTGAGCTGATGGCAGTTCCCTGACACGTGTGTTAAAAAAAGAAACAAATAATGACACACAAACAAGTAATGGCATTTGTTTAGGACAATATCATGTCCCCACCGGAGATTATCCTTGGGAAAGGTTTAGAGCTCAGTGGTAGAGCATGTAGCAGGTTGCAGGTTCAACCCCCATCTTCTCCAGGTAGGGCTGAGAGAGACCCCTTTCTGAAATCCTGGAGAGCCACTACCAATCAGCATAGCCAATGGTCTGTCTCAGTATGAGGCAATTTCCTGTGATAATCTGTCAATCCAGGATGCATCAGGTTTGGTAACCTTGAAATTCAAGTGCTCTGTTTATTTTTGCAGTGACACGTACTGGTGTTCACATGTATCATGTGACAACTCACTGCAAATGTCATGGGTGGGGAAGGTGTGTAACACCAAGGAGAAAAATGAATAATCAAAGCACCAACTTATAATTATATTTGTTAAAATAAAGTGACAGAAAACAGTTTAGTAGTTTAAGGGTTAGAAGGAATAACTGAACACCTGTAAATTTCTTCAAATTAAAGGGAACTATTGTACTTTCAAGTCGTCCCCTCATGCTCAGTCATTGAAGAACACAGAGTTGCGCATAGATCAGTGGACCACAGTTCTAGCTCAGCACAACAAGGTGAGCGAAACGCTACCTGCCTGCCTTTTGTTAGTTCATGTCACAACCTTAAGATTACTTTCTGATGATGAACTGCTGCCAGGGCATTGAAGCTGCTGTTTGAAAGAGCTTTAAGATTGTGAAAGCCCAGAGCCCAATTGCCTTATCCAGCATTAACAAACTATTTTGAAGGGTGGGTGGAAAGGCACGAACCTGTTCACATGAGATCCCAAAGCTGATCAAATCCAAATGTATTGGGCAGCTAATTTAATTTCCAGAGGGCATGACAGAATGCCCCATTGACAAGAGAGCCTCTCGCCACATACTGACTGTCTTTCATGGATGTTTCATTTATCAGCATTCTCAAGCAGCTAAAAATGAGAAGAAACCGAGAGACAAAATTGAAGAGAGTTGCCCTACTATGTGACTGGTTTCTTGAAGTCATTCTCCAAAGCCACCGCCTGGCCGCTTCCAAGTCTGTCTACCCATTGCCCTTGACAATGTGCTCTTGATGCTTTTCAGCTGCATCGATACCCTGAAAGCCAAACTAGATGCGATGTTAATTGTGAGAATGCAATACATTTTTTTCTGTTATGAAAACAAAAACCACTGGCAAAGTCTGATCAATGGGAGGCTCCCTTGAAATATAAACAGTAGCTTTGAAGAGGTGATTTTTGTCAAGGCTGTGAAAGGGACACAGAGAGTTAAATTTCTCTCCCCTTCCCTATCCAATAGTTCCAAGACTGCTCAGGCTTACCCACAAAGGCCATTTACACAGATAGTTCGGGAGTTGGATAATTCCATACCCTCCACATATCTCCAATGAAAACAGGGACATCCTCCCATACCCTCCAACATTTCTCCAGTGAAAATAGGGACATCCTAAGGAAAAGCGGGACATTCCACAATCAAAACAGAAACTGGGATGGCTTCTCTAAATCAGAGACGTCCCTGGAAAACAGGGACACTTGATTCTGAAATGGCCTTTTATGGCCTTGCAAGAACCATCCACTTCTAGGGCAATATTTTCCTGACAAAAGTTGCTCCAGCTGGCCATTCCCATTTATTTTTTTAAAATGCGCTGCCTTTCTCTTAAATTCAAGCAATCAAATGTAATGTTTCGTTCACAAAATTCATTATTTCCCCCTTTTATTTATGTTCAAATAAACTGATCTCTGGGATATTTGTTTATATCCCATGTAATGGAGCATTTTAGTTCATGGCCTAAGATGCAATGGACTACTATTAAATATGTAAGAGAGGGGAGGGAAACACTGCTAAATATTGAAACTTTTAATTGAAACTGATAGCTGATATTTTTACAGTCTCACAATCCCACTGTCATAAATGCAGTTTCAGTGCGGGATCCATTCCCTGATTTAATTGGCATTATCTGCTAATGCCAAGGCAGAGTAGCATATTTTAAAATGTCGAGATGGATCGACAAGGAGACAGATATATACAGAGGTGGACAAGATGAAAAGAGAAAACAGGATACTGATTGCACAGACTAAAGTCTGATTTCCAGTTATTTCCCAGAGCCAGGCTGTGCATAATCTGAAACAGTTGCCCTTAAAATTACAGGAGACAACTGCTAAATAAATAAAGGGCCATAAAATAACATAAAATAGAGCATCACTGTTGGATGGAATAAAATATCAATTTGCCATGTGTTATTAATCCCGACATTTGAATAGATTCCATATGATAATTCCTTCAGTTTAGTTTAACAAGAGCAAAGATTAGAGGCTTTTCTAAAATCATCATGAAGTTCATGCTGTTTTTTTAGGAGCCAAAATATAGCGCTGAGTTGTGAGCCAATTTAGCTCTGTACTTGAGAACAAAGAGTAATTTTTTTCCGCTCAGTGCTTCTCAGTGGATATGTAGATGAGCTGTGAGATGCTGCCTGCCTGAAATATTCAGAAGTGGATTCCCAAACAGAATAAAAACTGTAATGTAGAACATATCATAGCTTCCCACCCCCCTTTGACTAATTTCTAGCTCTGGGCTTTATTCTTTACAACATTGCTTCTATGACTGCTGGCTTGTGGAACCTTTCTGGGCCCGGTTGGCTTCTCAGCTGCATAAGGCATACTCCAGTCTCTTAACCATAAGAAGAAAGAATTGCCTGCAGCTCAGCCTAGTCTGAGTGGCACATATGGCAATTGATTAACTACATGCGCTATCAGAGAATTTCAGCTACATTTGCCTGTTCGTTAATTATCTTTTCTCTTAACTTCCGATAGTCAAATGCTCAAATGGAGTTCCGGATCTACTTTGGTGTCGAAACTGGTGTCGGAATGCATGCCCTTTTTAAGATAAAGGGAATACACAAAGGGTTGGAAGGCCACCCTACTAGCATCCTCATGTCAAGGTACTTTTCTTGGGTCGTCCCCCCCCCCCCAAGTATAGATTGTGGCAACCTATTACATGGGCAGAAGAGTGTAGACTTTATGCAGTAATGCGGCTAATCCATGCACATCTGTTAATAGTCAAATCATTATTCAGGTACTCAGAGAAGTCTAGGACACTCAATAAGGACTTGTTCCTCCTCTCCTTCCTTTAATGTAAAGGTAAAGGTAAAGGGACCCCTGACCATGAGGTCCAGTCGTGACCGACTCTGGGATTGCGGCACTCATCTTGCTTTATTGGCCGAGGGAGCCTGCGTACAGCTTCTGGGTCATGTGGCCAGCATGACTAAGCCGCTTCTGGCGAACCAGAGCAGCGCAAGGAAACACCATTTACCTTCCCGCCGGAGCGGTACCTATTTATCTACTTGCACTTTGACATGCTTTCGAACTGCTAGGTTGGCAGGAGCAGGGACCGAGCAACGGGAACTCACCCTGTCGCGGGGATTCGAACTGCCGACCTTCTGATCAGCAAGTCCTAGGCTCTGTGGTTTAATTGCTTCCCATCAAATATCTCAAAAGCGGTTTCACAATAAAAGCATCAGCTATAAAAACAATTATACAGTTTCTCATATATATATATATATATATATATATATATATATATATATATATACACACACACACACACACACACACACACACACACATATATATATATAATGATGTGAAAACGATTGGAGGCCCAATACAGACTGGAATAAAGGTCTCTGCTTAAAAGGCTTGTTGAAAAAGCAAGGTCTTGGACAAAAGAAGGAGGGCCTGTCTGATATGTACCAGGAGGGAGTGACCATTGCACTTCATAGCTGATATCAGCCAACTTTTTTCTAGCCAAGTCAATATGGTGGCTAGGGCCTCATTGATAGAGAGGCGTCTTCGAGCTGCCTTGAAAGAGACAGTGGTCAATCCGTTGCTTAAAAGACCATCATTGGACTCTGCTGAAACTGGCAACTAAAGGCCAGTCTCTAATTTGCCATTTCTGAGTCATAGCCAGGCACTTTTGGATGAAATTGATCACCTGGATCCATATCAGTCTGGTTTCTGTCACAGTTTTGGGATAGAGATGGCCTTGAACCCTTTGTAGACTACTACTACTAGTAGTAATTTACCTTTACTAATTCATAAATGGAAATAACTAAATAACTCCTGTACACTCTACCAAAACCAGTTACTTCCTTTGACACACCACTGCCCTGACCCACCCTTCTGTTGCTCCACCAGGTACATAAATGGCCAACTCACCTGACTAAACACACCAAAGGTTTCTAAGCCTCTCTTTCCCCATCCACATCCTTGCTATTTCACCAAGGGATGGACGGAAGACCACCCTAGTCTCGCTCTGGGAAGATGAGGTAACAAAGCCCACTTGTTAAGCCCCTGCTTCTGTGACTGAGATGGGTTAGTCTGCTTGAGGAGGCTAGATAAAAGCCCCCCCCCTCACCAGAAGAACAGAATTCCAGACCTTCAGCCTTGCATCAAGCGTTCTGGTAGACATTCCTCTGCACTGTCCTTTGGTCATGCCAAACAGAGCAGAGCAAGGTAGTGTTTATGATCAGAGGGGATACAGGCAGGAAGAAGGTTAGCCTGCCAAAGAGGCTGTTAGAAGAGGTTCAACACTGATGGAGTCTGTGGTGTCAAAGGGTTGGAGATGCGTACACCCACTCTTCTGAGAAGCCAAGGAACCAGGCCTCCTTATCACCCAAGTCTCAAGTGCATGGCCTTAACCAGGGCCCCAAATCTGCCCCAAATAGGGGACTATTGCGAGGGCATTGACACCGCAGATGCTCAGGCAGTGCAGTAATTTAGGATTAGGATGCTTCTTTCCACCTCGACTAGATTGGTTCCTTCTGTCCCAACACGGAATAAGCTCATCTTAAATACCAAGCTCTTTTCTGACAGCTCACAAGCTGTGGGAGGGGAAAAGAAAGCAGCCTGCGTCGTTTTACCGATTGTTCATTTAGCTTCAAAAGGTGGATTTTCTAAACAGCATTTTCTACATTGTTTTCCCCCCCTCCTGTTAATTCATTTTAATTCCATACTGCATTTTCCTGGTTTTAGGGCTGGGAGGTATACTGTACATGCACTGCATTTTGCAGGGTTTTAAAAGGCTGCTTTAATGAATTCTTAATTACATTATTCAAAAGATCCATTATTCAGTATTCATCTCACTTCTAAATGAAAGTCTTTACCTGACATATGAATGAAATGAGTCTAAATGCTTTGCATGCCACCTAGGGATTCATAATAGACTCCTTGCTGAATGGCAGCAGCAGGTCCCCCCCTTTTTTCTGCTTTAAATTTACAGGGATTGTTTGTGGAGATGAACAGATATGAGCTACTCTGCCAGACCCTAAACTCTCTCCAGGCACATTCTAAACCTCTTAGTGCCTGGGAGATGAAGGTAACGCCCTAGTTATTGCAGTGGCAGGGCTGGAAGCCGAGAAGCTGATAAATGGGAGCAGATACCAATCTAACAGCACAATATTATACATGTCTACTCAGAAGCAAAGATGAAGGAGAAATTAGAATTTGGATCGCACATAAAGACAGACCTTCCCAAGTTGCACTTGCTGAACAAATACTGAAACACAGACATTGTTCAAAATCCGAATTTTGCGATGCGTTTCTCCAGCCAACCAGTGTTTGCAAAAATGTGTAGTCTAGGGTAAAGTGTGCATTAAAATGCTCAGATCAGTGAAATTTACACACAAAAATTCATTACATTGGGGGAAATTGCTTTGCAAAAATGTTTACATTGGACAAAATGGCATACAAAAATGTGAATATTTGGAGAAATTCGCCCTAAAATGATGATGAAATTTCAAGAGGGCCAAACAAATAAACTGATATGGAAATATGAATTAGAAATATGAGAAACCAAAATTGACAGATTAACACAATCCCTACTTAGAAGTAAATTCAACTGGGTTTGGTGGGGCTTAATCACAGGTAAGTGAGGAGAAGATAACAAAATGAATTTTGTGACACCTTAAACAGATTAATATCAAACAGATTTATTGTTATACAAATCTGTGCTGTAGAATGTAGATGTTTGTGCCAAAATAACATTACAATTCTAACCGTGCTTACTCTGAAGCAAGTATCACTGTGGCCTGTCCCCAGGCAAATGTATAGAGAACTGAAGTCTATGTATCTACATACCTGACAGTAAATCCCACTGAACATGATGGGGCTAATTTTTGAGCAAATATGCATTGAATTCCACTGCCAACCTACTATTGGTCTTGCAAGGTACCACAGCTTTTCTTTGTGTTTGCAGCAGCAGACTTAGAATAGCCACCCCTTTAGAATTTGCATCCAGATGATTGTTTTACTGTGCAATAATAAAAGACACAGTTGTTGTAAATAGCCACATGTTCAAAGCATCTGTTGCAGGGAAATGACATTTCCCCAATACTGAGCCTGATAGAGAATAAAATCAACAATGATTTTAATTATGGAAAGAAACAGATGGCAAAAAATGCAGTATAGTCATAAGTGGAGCAAGTGTAATGTTTTAGATCAGCCTGACAATGTTGACTTTTCCATTCTGTCCACCATGATACTTTAGTATGAAGCAGAAGAAAATGTAAATATTAATATATGGGGTCATCTATATTTTTAAAAAGGAGAGTACAGGAAGATTTCATGAGCGTTAAAAGTGAAATCATCTTCTTGCTTGTAAGGTGTATGACAGGGGTGGTCCAATGGGGGCGCACACTGATAAAAATTGGGCAGGAGGTGTTGAGGCCACTTTGTGCCCATGTCTTAAGTGCAGCAAGGCTGAAGTCTCAATCTCCCAATGGATGAATTGCTAGCTATAGATGCCACCCACCTTAATAGACCTATTTAAGAACTGTAATCCACACAAGAGACTCAGTGTGTCATGGCTCCAATTATTATTTTCCTCAATTATTATTTCCTTTCTTTATTCCAGTTTTTACTGTGATGAATTTCCCAAAGTCAAAGTACAGGTTTTATTATATGCTGATTCCTTTCCAAATATTTGCATTTAGTAAATGGACACTTTAAACAAGCGACAATTTGGGAGTCTGACATAAAATGTTGGACCCAATCATAACAGGTGGGGAGAGATTTTTATTTCATTTAAGAAGTGGCTTCTTCTGTGCCCCCTTTGTTAAAGTGAGGAATAGGTGTTGCCTATGTGATCCATACTACAATGATAGAGACTTAAAATGGTTTAATCGTCCTCCTTGAGGAACCTTGGAAATGGAACTTCTGTGCCTGAGGCCAAGTCAGATCAGATCCTGGCTTATTAACCTGGTTTGTTAACTGTCATTAAGCCAGAAGTTTCTGCTTCAGATGTTTATGGGCGAATGTTTGCTTAATGCAAGCCAAGATTTCCATACCAAGACCAGCATGCAACCAGAAAAGGGGAGGGGTTTATGAATCTCTGGGGAAATGACTGAGCATGGTGAGAATCTTGCCTTTGTGTGTCTAGATTCAGTAGTAGAAGAAAAATGGTCGATTTTCCAGTTCTTTCCTTTAAACACAATTGTATTTGGTTTGGGGTTTCTATTAGGTAGGATAGACATCATTGTCAGTGCCAACTATATAGAAACTACGGAAAATAATGACTTATTTCTGTAAGTCAATTGCATCTAAGCCTTCTCTGTAGAATACAAATATAACAACATATAATAACACATTCCTTAACTTCCTGGGTACACCAGTAAGACTAAATGAGGACATCAGGAAGTTTAAAAGAACCATTTGATGTGATAACAGTGTCTTTATACTAATATGGTGTCTAATTTCCTGTCTTTCCCTCTTAGAAAAAAATATTAAAATGTATAATCACTTCCTCTATATAACTGTCATTTGAGCTAAAAAAAACCCTTCATTTTTTTTAATGGTGCTGTCTTTCGTCATTACAACTGCAGGAATTTCAAACTAGTATTTGAAAAGATACAGCCATAGGTAGAATTTATCAACACAAAACTATACCTTGTTCAAATCTCTGAGTGCTGTTTTCAATGGATTTTATCACTCAGGGGAAAGAAGTGTGATTATATAGATAAAGGATCCAAATGAATGCTCAATAAATAAATAAATGGTCTAATAATAGCCAAGAAATTCTGAACAATACTGCTCAAGGAGTAACAACTAAAGGATGATTCACAGGACTGAAAATTGTCCTTAACTGTGCAGGGAATTGAATGCCCATTTTAGCTGGCTGTGCTGTAAAGTGGGTGTCAGATTGCTGCATAATGCAGACAGAAGACTGTGGTGCTATCAGGGTCAAACTTTCTTTTTATATAATATTTTTTATTAGTTTTCAATTACAATAATACAATAATAGCCACATTATAACAATGCCAAATTATAATACAATTAATAATACCAATAATTGATACGCCAAATTATACAATTTAGGTGGCCTCCCGCATGATAGAATTGATGGTTTGACGATTTACAGGGTCAAACTTTCAGGCAGAAGCCCATGACCCACCCCACCCCAATTTAGCAAGGCTGACTTACCACATTTTGAAGTAAGCAAAGCAATGTGCGTTACAAACAAGAGAGGATCCATCCCTGTGAGATCATGGAGTTCATAGTCTGAAACTACCTAACAGCACTGCTGTCAGGATATTTTTTCAGCACATATTTAGGAATGGTTAGGGTTAGGGTTGCTGTGTTGGGATGGTGGAGCTTTTGGAGGTCAAGATGGGCAGTAGTGCATCTCCCCCCACCCTACTCCCCACTGGCCATATGAAGGTATGGAGGCATAGGTCAGCTGGCATGTGCTATTTTAAAGTTTTAAACTTGGAGTTAACGATGGGTATAAAACTACACGCTCCAAATCACCTAACCTTCTTAGCTGCTTAAAAGAGTATATAATCTGCTCAAATATTATACAACCTTTGAAGTGAAACAGTGAAAATCATCCGTGCTACCAGTCTTCACTGCCTCAAGGTTTATTTGCCGGGACATTTGGGTCATAGATCTGTTGCTGTTGTTGTTTTTCTTTCTGAATACTGAGCAGTGGATTACGCACCTGAGCTTTGCTCTAGCCAGGACTTCTGGAGCTTATAAATTTTGAATTCACTTTCAATTATTCTAGGGAGAGAACACACCTACAGTCATAACTTTAGTTGTCAAGCTCATGGAACCTGGCTATTCAGGAGCCAATGCACCAATTTTCTTCTTTTTTTGTTTCTTCTTAAAATTTCATTCCAGACATTATACACATACATGTGCACACACAGTGATTAACTGCATCCTACCAAGATCCAGAACAAGCTTACCTAAGTTTCTGTTCAATTACTGTCTGTCTGTCTGTCTGTCTGTCTACCCATCCATGTCTTTTCATTCATGTAAAAGAACAGGAATTGCTGGTAGTCAATATAACATCTCAACAATGCTCAAGAATTCCACTGGTACAGCACAGTAAGAGATAGTCAGTCCCTCTTGTCCCTCCAGATGTTAAACTCCAGCTTCCATCTGCCCCAGCTAGCATGGCCAATGCTCAAGGATGTTGTCATCCAGGAATATCTGGAAGGCCATGTGTCCCCCATCCCTATTGTCCAGAGTGAGCTCAGGTTGAGACCTCTACTCTGCCATGAAGTAAATCTAAGCTACCTCATTGGGTCATTGATATGACTACCTCTTGGCCCCTGCTCTGGGTTCTGAGCAACAAGGGAAACAAGAATGCTTGCTGCCAAGTCTTTCACTCCACTATGCTGGTGACAAATGACTAGTCAATGGCCTGGTTCACACTTGATAACTGCGGCGGTAAGGATGGCTTTCCATTGCCTATTGCCATAGAGAGACGTTTCATATCACCTCACCTCAAACCCAACAGTTTTCAATGGAGTCTAGTTACACATAAGCGCTGAGTCTCGGAGGCTGTCATAAATCCTAAACACACTTATGGGAGAGTAAGTGCCAGTGAAATAAATAGGGGTTACTTCTGAGTAGCTGTAAAAATGTTGAGCAAGGAAGTGATGAATAGGCATGAGTGAAACCGCCCAATGGAAGAGCAAGGAAATATGTTACACAGGGTGGGAAAGCATGTTACACAGTCAATTTTCAATTTGCAAGCAAATCGAGGCAACTCATGATTCCACACAGCGCCCTCGACAAGCCCCTCACAATATGCTTCTGATTAGCAGTTGCTCAGTTTTATCCTGCTGGTGCCCTGCACTGTGGAGATGTTTGTCTCCCAAATTGTAGATTCCTTTTGAAAATCCTCAGCTGTCTTACTTTTGCACCACACAATCCAATACACAAATAGCATTGTGCACATATGGAAGTCTTCATGGCGACGCATACATATTCCCAGTCAAAACTATTTTACAAACCCTAATGCTTTGCAGATGAAAACACAGAAAAGACGACAGTTTTTAAACGGTAATGTTTTTTGACATTGTTCAATCTTGTTTTAGTAATTGACATAAACATGTTTAAAAAGGACTATTAATAGAACGAGCATGCTTGATTTTTTTAAAGAAATGTTTTCAGTGCCGTACAGCTGTAGAATTAGTAATCTTTACATTTTTATGTTTGTGATTATTTGGCTGCTCCTGTAAATAAAGAACCAGCCTTTAAAATATTCTCATTAATTATAAAAACGCCATTGTCTCAACTGGCTGCAAGAAATTCACACTGATCTCTGCCTTGCCTTGTTGCTGTTATGTGTCTTCTTTTTCATATGATTAGTATTATTAGTGGCGGTAAAATATGGTTTACCCCACAGGTAATTGAGGAAAATTTTCATATTGTAGCTCATCAACTTTGAGCTTGTGTATTCTGCCTCCAGACCTATGTTACATAACAATCTGTGCCTGAAATGTACCCATAAAATTGGTAACAGTCCAAAGTATCTGGAGTTGCAGGGTAGAAAGATTATATTGGTGGCCAGCTAATAGCTGGAATAATCTTGAGCAGCTTTCCTCAAGACATTTTGGACTACAAGTTTCATTATCTTGGAAGACAATGTGCCTTTTTGAGACTTCTGCTTTTTAAAATCAAACTTTAATGGTGCCCTTCATGATAACCTCTGGAAGTATCGGCCTACAATTTGGCAAGCTAAAACTGCTCTGGAGGTACAGCTAGGCCAGCAAATTTCACCCATTTCCTGATTATAGTTTTCTTTGAGCTGTTGTGCAACAAACCAGCTCCCCCCCCCAAGTGAACTTTTTGTGACAAGGGAAATGACAGTGGAATGCAGTGGGAAGGGCAGGATAACACTTGCTTTGAGGCAATGTCATCTAACCTGCCCACAAAGAAACCAGAATGAATGCTCATCGAATAGCCAACATTGTCTAATCTCTCAGCAAACAAATCAGGCTGACTGCCCAATAAACAGGTTGTCTGGAAGTGCTCACTCTCCCATCTTGCCAACAAGGGAGAGCCATGTGTGGGGCACTGCAAGCTTCAGGACCCAATGGACTACAAACACATTTTTGTGTGTGTGAACATGGAATTTAAAATCTCATTGCCCCATAGCACCCATTCTATCCTCCAGTTCGTTTATCTCGTCTAATCCTAGAAATTATTCACTCTGCCCTTCTTTTCAATTAGACTCCTTTAAAGGAAAAAGAACCTCAACGGAATAGCAGGGAAGTTAAATTTGAAATCAACTGAATGCCCTCAATTGTAGGGGCATAAGGCGCTTTTCAGCTCAGCTTCAACTTTGTCCCTAATGAGGGTCCTGTGGAAAAGCTCATTCAAAGATCAGAATAGGCCAGACTGTTGTGCATTTC
Source organism: Podarcis raffonei (assembly GCF_027172205.1). Taxonomy (NCBI): domain Eukaryota; kingdom Metazoa; phylum Chordata; class Lepidosauria; order Squamata; family Lacertidae; genus Podarcis; species Podarcis raffonei. Next base: position 23,545,328 of record NC_070611.1, on the reverse strand, counting down.
AGCTCCTTCCAGGGAGTTCAGTCGAACAATTTCCCCTTGTCAAATGGTAGCAACAAAATTCAGGTGATCTAAAACTGATCATTTTAATTCTGCCATTTAAGTGTAATTGTAATTTTATTTTATTTGTTTTTATCTTTTCTAAAGCACTCCGAGAGGTCCAAAGAAAGGTGTTTTACAATTGCAAGTGCTGGAAGTGATTGACAAATTATTTTACAACTGGCACTTATTATTCCTTTTATTAAGAATAAAGTGGCTTTTAGAGCAAAAACAATAGGGTGAAAAGGGGATCTTTTATGCACTCATTACAAATAGAAAATTGGAAAGGAAAAGTTGTAATAAAAGCTAAGGGTATAATCCACCAGAAAGTTCTCCCCTGAAAGCTCCATTGAAATGAATGGGAACTTTGTACGAGTATTCATTTCAGTGGGGTGTGCATAGGAGGAATTCGCGGCAAATTGTGCTCCAAATGGTTTTATCAGTGCCTGCATTTCTCACGTTGTGTGTTAAGAAGCTGTCAAGTAATCCAATGGATGGACAAGCAGTGGTCCTTTGGTAGGATCAGAGAAAGATTGCCTTAAGGAGTAAATGGTAGACTAAGTAACCCACCTCATCATAGAAAGCTGAAGGCCCTGATCCAGCTAAGGTCAAGCATAACTAGTAAGTAGGAATGGGGAAAAATTCAATTCACATTTATAGGTAAACCTACCTAATTAACATGTTTCTGAATTTTTCAGTGCAGTTTTCTAGCCACGCAACATGTACAAAAATGCATATCCTAGGGTAAGGTGCATAAAATGCATATATGGCTGAAAACATAATGCATTTTATTGCAGAAAATTGCTTTGCCGGAAGGGATACGTTAGGCAAAATTGCATACCAAAATGTGCATATTGGGAGACATTTGCATAAAAATGCTGAGTAATTTTCATGAGGACTTGCTTAAAAATTGGAAACTGATCTGATATATGGAGAACTGAACTTCAGATTGGAAAAAACAGCAACCAAAAGAAACAGAAATTGAAAATTCTCCCATCTCTACGAGTGAGTCATAACTCTCATTTAACCCTACTGGAACAAATCAGTAAATATGAATGTCACTCCCTGCTGCTTTCAGTGGAACTTAGTGGTGGCAAACATTAGCTGGATTGAGGCCACTATACAGGGAAGCTTCTTTTAAAAGTTGTTTTCACTTGGGATTGTTGTTGAAGAAAATGCATTACATAAAAGGCTCCTCTTCAACACCTGCCATGTTTCTTTCAAATCACAGTGCACAGGGATGTACATTCCTTTTAGGTGCATGTACATAACACATTTTGGCCCTACTCTACGTATCTGAACATACTGCATTGCATTCCTTCCTGACAATTAAGAAGTCAGATTCTGGCAGCACCAGTCACTTGGGGTCATTGTTGGGTTGCTGTTTTAAAGGGAGGCAGGAGATGGAGTTGGATTCAGTCCTAGAACCTTCATTCGGCCAGGAATCATCTTTGCATATGGCTGCCAATCCAACAAGATTTATATTCAATAAGGGAGCTACATTTGGAAACATAAAATCCAATTTAGTGATAAATTAAGGTCTTCAGGGGCAAATATATGAGCTAATCTTCTTAATTGTCATGTAGGTGTGTGGAGCAGATGTTGAAAAATCTTCCATCTTTTTTGCAGATGTTGAAAGCAGATGCTGTACAAGCTAATGCAATGCCTAGTTTTCAAATGAAGCTCCCTTCTTGAATATAAATCTCATTGGATTGGCAAAGGTATGGAGACACAGTTCCTGAATGAATCCACCTTCTAGGGCTGAATCCAATCCCATCTGTCATCAGAACCCAGGGGATTGGTGCTACCAAATGAGTTTCTTTATATGTTTTCCATTTTGGTTACTATGCGAAACGAGAGTGCAATTTTAGACAGGCCTTTGAAGAAGCTGACTTGCAAAGATGTGTTTTAGTTGGTTTAAACTGCTTGTTTTATAGATGCTTTACCTGCTTTGTTTTTATATTTGGCTTATTTAGTATGCTACTGCTTTTTTAAAAATTGTATTTACATTATTGGTGTTATCTGCATTGAGCATCATTTGGTGAAAGGCACAATATGAATTTATCTAACAAATTTCCTTGGAGGCCTTTTGCATATGTCTTCAGCAGCATTAGCTGTCCCTACCAGTTTGGTGTCATCTGCAAATCTGATGAGCATCCCCTCAATTTCTTCATCCAAGTCATTTATAAAGATGTTGAACAACAACAGGCCCTGTACAGAACCCTGTGGCATCCCACTTGTCACTTTTCCCCAAGATTATGAGGAACCATTAGTGAGCACTCTTTGGGTTCAGTCAATCAGCCAGCTACAAATTCAGCTAACAGTTACCTCATCCAGCCCACATTTTATCAGCTTCTGCACAAGAATATAATGGAGAACTTTGTCAAAACCCTCACTGAAATCAAGATACATTACATCCACAGCATTCCCGTGATCCACCAAGCCTGTAACTCTGTGGAAAAAAGAAATGAGATTTGTCTGGTGTGACTTGTTATTGAGAAACCCATGTTGGGTCTTTGGAACCACAACATCCGTTTCTAAGTGCTCACAGATCAACCATTTAATTATCTGTTCTAGGAGCTTTCCTGACCAGTCAGTAGTTACACAGGTCTTTCTTTTTATCCCCTTTTGAAGATAGAGACAACATTTGGCCACCTCTAGTCTGCAGGAACCTCACCTCTTCCGCAATAGTTCTTAAGGATTATAGACAGCAGCTCTGAGATTACATGCACAAGCCCCTTCAGTACCCTTGGGTACTAAATAATCATTGGAGAAGAAAAAGATGAGAATAAGCAAGCTATAAGGGGAGAGAACGAAAAGTGTATTATGACAGAAAGATACACAGCAGGAGCCAGGATCGTAGAATATACACTGACTATACCTTTGGTGATGGAGCACATCAAAGGATAAACATAGTGAAAAGACAATGGGATTCACAATGAGGAAGAACATGCTGGCACTCGAAGACTCAACTGAATACGTTACAGGAATAATTTGTCTCACCAAAGACAGTGATTTGTCTGCCAGGAGTAATGTTAAAGGCAACACTGAGAGGGAACAGACTATATATATATATATATATATATATATATATATATATGCCATAAGATTGCTTCATTTGGAGGGCTAGGTATAAATGACATTAAAGTGGGAAAGGGGGAGCATGTTTGCAAGATAAAACCAAGACATCTTACTTGAAGGGGTGTGGGGGAAATCATATGTTAAAGGGTGCTTTCATGTTTGCACTGCTACTTAAGAGATGACTTTCTGATGATGATTAGGGAGTAAATTAATGGTTTTCTAAATGTAGATAGGATGGATATGTGCAACCTGCGGATAAGCAAGAGTGATTTGAAACTAGGGGAGGAGACAGGTTGTCTCTTAAAAGAATGCAGCAGAGCAGACAACTGCTGAATGGGAAGATGAAGGTGGTAATTATTTAAGCGCTTCCTTGATATCAAAGCAGAGTTAACTTAACCCTCCCACCAGTGATCTTGCTGCTTGCTAGAAAGAGTTTTGAGTCATAGTTGCCTACTGGATGAGGAAACCGACAATATGCTTTGCAAGACGTAGGCAACGGAGAACATACAGTAGTGGCTCAGTAGCTCTTTTCCTGGAAGCTGTGAGTTTGAGCCTCTCTCAAACTAAGGAGAAATTCGCACCATGTACATTTGAGTTGGAAAACTCAAAGGCTGTTCTGTGTGATTTTTGTCAGTTCCGCTCACTCATATGGTGTGCAAGATACTAAAACTAGCACGTATCAACGTACCACTTCACATATGGCACAATGTTTCACCCTGACACATGATTCAGATCTGCTTAAGAGGAGAGGAATTGGATGGAAAACTGATTGGTCATTCTCTGATAGTTGGGAATGAAGAGAATATAATCTCACCCAGTCATTGAGACTTGATGTTGACTCTTCTTTTCTTATCTCTGCAGATGCGATCTCCTGGGTGATGTGGACACCATTAGACAGTTGAATGCACATGTGTACTTCATCCATTTCGCTCCCTTCCATGTGGCTCCAGACACTGGCAACCCATGCTATGCCACTGGTCTTGCGGAAACAGGGATTCATTTTGTATTTCACATTTCACTATTATTTTTACACCTTTCCCTGTAGGCCAATCTAGGTGTGACATGAAAGCCAGGTGTATTTATTCTTGTATCCTAAACCTTCATATGTAAAACAGGTGGAGACTGTCTCCTTTTCTAAAATGAAATGGATGGGGTGAATCCTCTCCTACCTCACCTCATTGTGCTTCATTGCTTCAGCCAATTTTCTCCTGGACCACCCATCACTCGTGTTAGAAGTGTGCCAGACTGGATAAAAACACTTGAAGCAATGGAGTGCAGTTTGGTAAGGTGGAGAAGGAGAGGTTTCTCTCACCTCAACCACAGTCTTTCTTGTGTGTGTGTGTGTGTGTGTGTGTGTGTGTGTGTGTATAAATAAATGCATCCACACAGTATCATACCACTTTCTATGTCAATGGGGCAGTTTCGTAAATAAACTACAAGATGGCATTACTGTAAGGTGTGGTGAGACTTCTCTTCTCACGCAGCAGATTTTGGAGTACAATTAACGAATAATAATTTGACAGTTCTTTAGCTTATTATATTTTTTACCGGCACAGGGGTATCATTGGGACTTTCTGCCTCAGGCACCAAAATATATTGGGCTGTATTTTCCAATGTAACTATCATACTTCTTGCTCACGAGCATGTGAAGTAATGGTGCTGTTTTTATGAGAATATAGAGCTGAATCTACAGCAGGGTTGGTGAATCTCTGGTGCTTTGGATGATGTTGGACTGACCCCACTGGCTGGGGCTGATAGGAACTGGAGTCCTTGACCTGCAGCAAGGCAAGGTACGAGTTACTGCCTTAAAGCAGATTAAGGAAGTGCTGGTGTATATGTCAATGAATAGAAAAGTGTTTGGGGGTTCAATGGGAGTAATAAGGAAGTGTTCAGAACACTACTGGAACTGACCAGCGTTTATGTTACATATGGCTGTACTACAACATGGAAAAGTACGAACTGATACACAAGTACAAGAAGGGGAAATTGATGGGAAGATGATGCCACTGTTATCAAAGGTGAATGGATTTGACTGTAAAAGTTGCTCCATTATTCTTTCATGTGTTGTTCCAGGGTAAATATGACCATTGCACATTTATGGTTTAATTACCAATCAGTGACCTGAAGCAAACGGCTGCCCACTTTCAAAAACCATAATGTTCATTCTGCCCTGAACACTATAGAATTGAATATATTGGACGATCGTAGAGGGAACTCTGAAAATAGCCAGCATTTCCTCTGTATTTTTGAAATTAAGGGCCAATTGATCTCATGTCTTCATTTCAGAATTGCCATGAACCTTGAGAAGGCCAAAGGTGGCCTGTTAGGCCTTAATATGCCATGCTTAACTTGCCATTTAAGCAGCCAACCCTCTTCCTTCCACCCACAACCTGGCCTTTTCTGTAAGCTGTCACATCACGTGACCAGAATGTATCTGGCCTTAATTTTATCTATTTATACACATGAATTTTATTTTTAATGCATTGGCTATTTCAGTTCCATTTTTAACTAAAACTGAAAATTAATAATACTAGGGAAACTTCTGTACAAATCAAGGAAATTGAGTTATTTCTATTTGAGGTATTTTATTATTATTATTAAAAAAGAGATTCTTACCTTGAGTAATTTTTTTTTACTGTACTGGCCACCATATCCTTGAAAAGGTTTAATTGCTCTTCAGGGGAGAACTGTAGAGCAATTATACAAATGATACCATAGCTCAACGATTTAAGTTATGAGGAAAGACTGGGGAAGTTGATTGTATTCTCAGTGGAATGGAAGAGACTTCGTGTAACCCAACTGAAGTTTTAAAAATTATGAAGGGGATTGATAAAATTGATCCAAGCAAGCTCCTTACACTTGCAAGACCAGAGAGTTGAAAAGATATGATCTAAAAAATGGAAAGGTGGGAACAAGGGGGTGAGGGGAACGAAGGCAAAACTATTTTACACAAAAAGGGGTTAGGAGCATATGGAATAAATTACTATAAAGGGCCCCTGAAGCAAGGCGCATCACTGAATGCAAGAGGGAATCAAGGGAATTGCTAAACAAAGGGAGCATAGAGAATGAGATGGTGGGAGGTAGGCAAATGGAAATAAAGGAGGCAGGGAGTATGAATACATGAAGCCTTTCATATGCTCTGCTTTCTGCTGTGGCTCCCTGGTTGTTGATGCCCTCTGTATTTTATGACCAGGCCTTAGAATCACAAACATTGGGATCACCTCTGTGGTGCTTGCTCATCTGGTTAATCTGCTTCGAGTGGCTTCTTAGATTCACAATCCAGACATTAGATGTGATGGGCAGCAGGAGATAAGGCAGTTGCAATTCCTCTTGCTTATCCCTCCTCCCCCACCACTGCCTGTCCATCGCTTGCACCATTTCCTCACCTGCTGCTCCAAGTATCCAGGTATGTTGCACAGGAGGTGCGGAAGAGTTGGGAGGTAGCAACCAGGAAGCAGCCTCTCAGCTATAAACTGAGTCAATAGTGATGTGTGGAGGTGAGATTGGCCAAAGATAGGAGCTCATAAAAACCACTCACTCCAGAGGGAGGGAGGGAGGAGTTCCACTGGGGAGACCTAGAGGAAGGCCTCTGAGAATGTCTGTAACACCTATGCAAGTTCATGCAGGTAGAGATGGTATTTGAGGCACCAGGGTCCCAAACTATTAGGAGTTTTAAAGATTAAGGCAAATGCTTTCTAACTGCACTAAGAATTGGACCAGGAGCCAGTGTAGGCATTCCATAACTGGCAATATATCATTCACACACATAGTTTCAGCAATCTGGTTGCTGCATTTTTAACTAACTACAGCTTCAGAGGCAGCCCATGTACAATACATTGCAGTACCCCAAACAGGATGTAACTAGCACCAGCTGACCATGTGTCCTACTTTACAAAGGACATCCCTCTCTTTGAAGGGCTGCCTGGTCCAAGTCTGGTTTAAAGCTAAAGAACCAAATGGTGGTGGAGTCTTGCTTGCCCATCACCGTTAACACCCAGAGAGCAAGCTGAGCAGGAACAGAGATCAGCTGGTCAAAGCCTTCCAATACAGATGTATTTCTACTTAAATTTTAGCAATTATTTCTAAAGTTGTACCTATATATATAAATTTAGCATATGCATATTTTCAGGACACCTGGCTGCTCCTCTGACCTCTATTTGGGTGATGTATTTCCTTCTTTGATGATGATGAAGATGATGCATCTGTGGTCACCCTGTATCAAAGTTTGGATGCGTACGGCCTCTCTACCTCTTTTTATCAAGGAGGGTCTGCAGATGCTGCACCAATCTAATCTGATGGAAGGTGCTTTCTACCACAGATGTTATATAATGTTAATTTGCCTCTACTACCACCAGCCTATTCACCAGGGCTTTGCCAAATGTAGAGTGTCCCTTGGGAACACCCAGGCAGTTTGGCACAAAAAAGGCCAACAGAAAATTGATACAAGTCTATTCCTAGTTTCCCTTTTACATAGATTTTCAGTAATTGTATTTGATGGACTATGTTAAAGTGTTGACCTTACTTTTTCTTTAAAATGCCATGCACTGTGCTTGCACCAGTTATTTTTCTGCAGTTGCTGGTGAATCCTCATTTACTTTCCAACTTATTGGTATTAGTTTGGTTCCAACTAATGGGTGTTTTTTTAAAAAAACCCTCAATAAACAATAAACAACACACAGCTAACTCTAAATATAGAGCAGCAGCACAGTTAAAAATACCATTCCCTTTTTATTATTAGTGCCAATTGTTCTTCGAAATTATGGTGAGGCAGCATACACAAGTATTTTGTGTATGCAGAGATTAATTTCCAATATGCAGGTTCTCTAGGGATATTTATATTCTTCCAATCAGCGCAGAACTGTCCATCAAAAGTAACAATGTAAATATGTACATTTTAACTTGCTGCTGGAAAGTTTGAGATCTGGAGGAGTATTTTTTTCCCCTTTAAAAAAAGATATGTAGTAAGACGAACCATATCCTTCAGCACAAATGACCTGTATTTCTAGCTTGGCAGTTCATTATAATTTGAAGAAGAGGGTTTGTTGGCCCCAGTGGCTAAGCAACATTAATAGTGAAGGCTTAAAAATTCATGGGTCTGTTGAAATCATATTCCCTTGTGTCTGTTGTGGGCACAAAATGAAGTTATTTCATTGGTGGCAAGGGTGGCAATAGGGCAAGTACATAGGAACATGAGCAATGGCTCAAGAGGCTTCTAGTGGGAACAGGACTGACAGAAAAGACAAGATGGCGTCCTCTTGCCCCCACCTCACAATTCCACAAAGAAGAGCTGACTAGTTGGGCTGCTAAATCTTACTTCATCCATCAAATCACACCCAAGGGCAGCAGGCTAGCTTCTTTGGGGAGAAGGGAGATGCTACCTGGTGCACATAACTCTGTCCTACAACACTGCTATTCTTCCACCCACAATTATTCATGGCCTGAGGGAACCACATCATTCTGCCTAATGGTAGGGCTGGTCTTCTGAGTGGGAAGCAAACATCAGTTGGGCTCAAGGGCCAATCAGTAGGCTTGTCTCATACTAAATGGGATCAGGCTCCCCCTGAGTTAACATGTGAGGGTGGCACCTCCCTGTGGCTGTGTGCTTCTATTATGTGGCCTGAGGGCTTGCAATAAACCACTCCAAGGGTTATACTTTGCAGTGGAATCAAGTAGACTGAGGTCTGTGGGAGCCGAGGTATCCAAAAGTAGCCAAACACCCTTATTTTTTTATTTGACTAATTTCATTTGCGAATCGCTTCCCACAAAGATGTTAGGATATTTCCGTTCCACCTTAAAAGGGAGCAGGATGTTTGTCTAACAGCCTGCGTAAGTTCCTGTCTCACAGGATGTTTATGTTGTAAGTTCGTTTCGTTTTTGCCTGTCTTGCCTGAGCAGTCGGAGCAGACGGTCATGATTTCTTTGTTCTGACCAACGCCTAATAAACTGTAAATATGCATGTTCTGCTCTCATGCTGTGCAACTTCTGTTGTGTGAATTCTGCTGATAGAGTGTGCACAAGTCCAAGAATGTGGCTATCTTTTCTTGAGGCTTCGTGTCGCTATAACTGCTAGATACTGCGTGACTAAGGGAGGTCGATGGATCGTCCGGCACCGAGCTGGGGGCTCAGATGGATTCTATCTCCCTGGCAGTATCCCAACAAAAATATCCTGCGAAAAATATCCTATACAGTGGTACCTCAGGTTAAGTACTTAATTCATTCCAGAGGTCCGTACTTAACCTGAAACTGTTCTTAACCTGAAGCACTACTTTAGCTAATGGGGCCTCCTGCTGCTGCCACGCCGCCAGAGCACGATTTCTGTTCTCATCCTGAAGCAAAGTTCTTAACCTGAAAGCACTATTTCTGGGTTAGCGGAGTCTGTAACCTGAAGCGTATGTAACCTGAAGCATATGGAACCTGAGATACCACTGTATATACATATCCCATCCGAAGCCTGAAAATACAATTACAGGCTGGGATAAAAAATATCTACTTAAAAGTCTTCCCTCCTTTTTTGGGGGGGGGGGGTAAAATTACTCACCAGGAAGATATTCAGACAGAGCCAAAATAGAAATAAACTACTTGTAAGGAAATGGACATTTAATATATAAGGGCAATACAGGGACAGGGACATAGGAAACTGCCTTATGCTTCAGCTGTCGGGGATGGGCAGGCACCCAAAGAGGGGGCGGGGAATGTGTGGGCAGAAGAGAGAGTTGAGGAGGAAGATTTATGAGAAGGGGCCAAGGACTTGTGGGGAGATGTGCCCCCCATGAGGAAGGTACCAGTGGTGAAAGAGGGGAGCCAAGAGGAGAAGATCAGGCATCCAGAAACGGGATAAGGAGATTGGAGAAGAGGTATGGCTTTGGAAATCCCTATGTGTCCACCATCCCCACCCACATTGCCTCTGTGTTCAAGAAGGAGCTTGAAGGCCAGGAAGAGCTAGAGTTGCCATTGAGGAGGGGCCATTGTGTGCTTGAGCACACTGCATCAGGCAAGGGAGTTTAAGAAGGCAGGAGAGGGTGGGGCCAAGCTGTTGCTTCAACTGTCTGACAGGGAACACAAGCCTGCAGCTAGTTAGCGGGGAGTCCTGTTATTTTCACTTGCATGTTAGGAGCTGATGTAACTGAGTGTTTTGCTAATAAAGAACTAAAAATCCAGTCGCTCATCCTCATTGGTCTGGGCGTATTCGGGACATCAGCTTAGTTTACACAGACTGGTAGTGGCTCTCAGCCAGGAGGGACCTTCCCTACCCTACCAGGCGATACCAGGAACTGAACCCGGGACCTTCTGCAAGCCAAGCAGGTACCCTACCTCTGAGCGAAGGCCCTTCCAAAAGGCAGAGCCATTTAGCACTTCCTCTTTGCTCCTCCTGCCTGGTTTTCCTTTTTCTGAAAACAGCCGAGTTAAACAAACAAAGTGAAAAACAAAACAAGTCAATCTCATGAGAAACAGAAATGGTTAAAATCTGGGGAGTGGAGAGGTGATCCCATTTCATCATATTATACATATATTCTTCTCCTTTGTTCTGAGTCCAGTCACTTGCCACCTAGAAAACAGAGCAATAAGATAAATGCTCCAAAAGGAGCATACTTCTTTAAAAAAAATAAAAAAGAGAAATACACACACACACACACACGAATTACTTCCATCATTTCTGAACTCTGCCAAGCATTTTTAATAGATATGTGCCCTCAGCTCATCTTTTGCATGCTAACAATTTAATCTGAATACCAATATAGACACAAAATAAACGATTGTTTCCTGCCAGAGGTATCTGCCGAAGAAATCTTGGAGTAAAACATTGTCTTTGCAGCTCATTGTGTCTCTAATTAGAGTGGAAGGAGGCAGAGTCTTGGTGGTGTCTGTCTGTGTTTAGCATGCCCTGGAGCTGGGAGCTCTCCTCTGGGTATCAAAGTGCCCTAATTAAATGAGGGGTCCACAATACAGCACTAAACACCAGAGTGAGAGAAAGAGTCCAGTGTCCTCAGTGCCTTTGAGAATCCATGGCCCACGCTAATTACCCATTGTTGAATCGACTTCCCCATTCTGTGAGAAATGAATGGCTCTTCTTGCCCTCCCTCCCCTCCCTCCCTTCCCTCCTCCTCTGCCCACCCTCCCTTCGCCCCCTTATATGTTACCATCTTTGCTTGGGCCGCCTAATTAATCTTATGGAAATCTCCCGAAGCCAGATTTCAGCAAGGTTGCCCCGATGTTTATAATTTGATTTGTGATGATAAAAGTGAAGGCACCCGGTGATGGAACAGTGTCATTTTCAACACTCTTGAGAATTGAAGAGGCTATCAATCTTTCCCACGTGCATGGCAAACTGATATCCTAGAAAATTAACTTCAATTAATAACAGAAATCCCCAGACGCTCAGGGAAGTCGAGATGCTTTGAAAGAGAACCTTCAAAGATGTCTCCGGATTGTCTTTTATATGCAGCCTCTGCTTTTTAGATATGAGAGATTCTCAATGAGGGAATATGCAGAGAATGTTTTGCCCCCTCTCTAATTTCAGTGCAACGAGTTAACATTTTATATTTCATTCTGGAAGAAGTTAACCAAATGTCTCCAGGTTATATCAGTCCTTATTTTGTCTCTCCTTGGTTTTATTTCGTGAGCATTTCACCAAGTAAAGGAGTGATGAAATAAAGCGATTAAAAACTCAACACCCCCCCCTTTTACCGTAATACTGCTGTTTTGTGTTGGTTTTTTTTATTTAATTATTTGTCAGCATTATCCCTGTTTATGTTGACAAAACATATGAGCTACAGAGGAATATTCCCTCAGAAAAGCCTGATTACTTAAAATGCTGCAATAAGTGGAATAATGCAGGGACTATACTCCTATAAAAAGCAAACCTGATTTCTCAGGAACAAACTGCACTCTAAAAAAAATTATTATGTCTGCACTTTTGAGTGCCATCTGCACATTCGAGTTTGAGAGAAGCTAATGGTTAGACAATACTTGAGCAGAAATTCCTGCGGAAAATGGAAGCAGATGTAACATTTCACCACAGTACAATAAACAAAATTTCCTATGCACAGGAATCTTGTGTATGCCACTGTCCAGTCCAGATTTGAAATGGTGTTATATGACATAACAAAATAATGTGACAAAATTATGCAGGGACTGTTAATTAACTTGGTGTACGTTGCAAAGATAAAATCATATCCAGCATTATAGTTAATTCCTTGCTCATTGAGGCACTTTGATAGAGATGCATATGTAAAGATACAGTCTTAAAAGCAGGGAACGGGTTAAGTTTACAGCTTTTTTACATTCTTGCTAGAATCATCGCGGGAATGAATTCGTGTTTTGCCATTTCTCATTCTCATTACAACCTTTGTTACGAGAATGAGGTATTAGGATTTTAATGCCTCATATAGCCTGTGAATTATGTTAGTGTGCCTTACTACTTTGACCTTCTAAGTATTCTATAATTTGATTGGCTGGCAATTCCGGTCCAACTCTTGGTTGACAGCCGTTGTAACCTTTCATGCAAAGGGGGACTGCCAATCCAATCAAACACACAGAATATTTGAGAGGTCAAAATCCATTGTGTACTGTCACTATAGAGACTTCTAATCTGTCGGACGCCTAAATGTTTTGATATGTAGAAAACAAACAAATCACTCTAAGAAATGGAGATCAAGATGACAAAAAGAAGTCAAACAAATGCAAAGCCAGCTTTATTTCCAGCATTTCTTTTCCTTTTCTTTTTTGTCATAGTCCTTTGACAGATACACTTTAGAGAGAAACTGATAAGAAAAATAAACTCTTGTATTATAATGCTGTCAGGATTCTCTCAAATCTCTAATTAAAACTAAAAGGGAAGAAAACGAAACCCTAAGAGGAAAATATGAAGAAAATGAAAAAAAGATAATGAAGGAAGCTTTCTGCAGTTTATAGGAATGCATGCGTGTTGCATTGCCCAAAGGAGTGCAGTGCAATTCTCTGAATGTTTACTCAGAAGTAAATTCCATTGAGTTACATGGGCTTTATTTGAAATAGCTTTGTAGGGGATTGCAGTATACAGGCCACGCTAGACACCTAGAACTATAGCCATCTCTTAGGGTAGTAGTTGCTGCTTGTGCTGGAAGCAAGGAAATAGTTATGTACCACATTTTCCCAACGTAGAACCCAACATGATTTCCAGGTGATTTCTTTTCTTCCCCCCATAATTTTTTAATCGATTTTCATAAGTTTAACAAATTCAATTTAATTTCAATACAGTATTTCCTTAGCGTTTTGACATCCTATCATTACTTCCATGATGTTTCTGTTCAAATCCTTTATCTACTGCCTTGAATACAATACTTCCCTCCCCCCCATAAAACATATATCCTACATTGCATTCCTTTATCATTCTCATTCCTTTGCTTGTATTTCAAATCCTGCCTGCAATTTCATTTGACTATAGTATTTTCTCAGACAGTCCGAAAATGGTTTCCACTCTTCCACAAGCATTTCATCTGTTTGGTCTCTTTATTTTTGCAGTCAATTTCACCATGTCCACATAGTCCAATAGTTTTAGAGTCCACTCTAAAACTTCTTCTTCTTCTAAAACAACTTCTTCTAAAACTTCTTCTTTCCATTTCTATTTCTACCCAGACACTGACTTCTTAGCATTAGCAGACAAGTGGTTTCATACAGCTTCAGAGCATATTGCAGTTACCTAAGTTATCTAAGATGGCGGCGCGTGTAGATGCAGCGGCTGGTTGCTCCTCAACTCAGAATTTGGCTTTTTTGTCCTGCCAAAATAGACTTGTTTATAGTCGGCAGGACATGTTATCTATTCGGCTACAGAGTGAGTGCTGCACAAATTGTGAGTGTCTCCGCGTCTGCAAGGAGGATTTTCTGACTTCAAAGAACTGGGGAGTAAAGAGACACAGGAGAGACCGTAAACAGAAGAGAGGCTGCAGAGGAGGAAGGCGATTAAGGCAATTAAGGCTAAAGACACAACGTTATAACTTACCGCTTCCCAGCATTTTCTATGCTAACGTGAGATCTTTGGGGAATAAGCTGGAGGAGTGGAAATTGTGGATAGCAACGGAGAAAACTGTGAGTGAATGCTGTCTTCTGCTGCTTACAGAAACTTGGCTGACACCATTTACTCCTGACTCAGCCATAGAACTAACGGGCTATACACTGTTCCGCCATGATAGAACAGAGGACTCTGGTAAAAGAAGGGGGGGAGGTTTGTGTGCATACGTGAATAACAGCTGGTGCACAAACCACGCTGTGATAGCTAGCCACTGCTCTCCAACTGTGGAATTTATGATGCTTAAATGCAGACCTATATATATCCCCCGAGAATTTACAGCAGTACTGATAACTATAGTATACATTGCACCTGATGCGAACACCAAAGAGGCAATGGGTCTTCTGCATGATGCCATTAGCAGACAACAAGGCAAGTATCCCGAGGCTGCATTTCTTGTATGCGGGGATTTCAACCAGGCAGATTTGAAAGTGGTTCTACCTAAATTCTATCAACACATAAAGTGTGCAACCAGGGGAGAAAAGACTCTGGACAGGCTGTATACAAATGTTAAACAGGCCTATAAGGCCGAACCATTGGCACATCTAGGCCAATCTGATCATGTGTCCCTGCTCCTGACTCCTGAATATATTCCATTGAGGAAACGGACTCCAGCTATAAAGAGGGATATTACAATATGGCCAGCTGAAGCATCCCAACAACTACAAGACTGTTTTCATGACACCGATTGGGAGGTATTCGCCCAACAGGATATAGAGACTCATACTGAGCAAGTGTTGGACTATATCAGGTTCTGCACTGACAATGTAACACAGAGGCGCCGGATAAAGATCTACCCAAACAGGAAGCCCTGGATGACAAGGGAGGTCCAGGGGTTGCTAAAGGCAAGAAATACTGCTTTCAGAAGTGGAAATAAGTCGCTGTACAGCTTAGCTAGAGCGGATCTAAAGAGAGGTATCCGTGTAGCAAAGGAGGCGTATAGACAGCGGCTGGAGAATCATCTACAAAGTAACAACACCAGGCAGGTGTGGCAAGGTGTACAAGAATTAACAGGGTATAAATCCAAGGATTCCCTGGCAGACGAGGGAGGGGCATCCCTCGCAGAGGATTTGAATGCCTTTTTTGCCCGTTTTGAAGTAACATCTGCAGCAACACCTGCTGAGGCTTTACCACCACCACCACCACCCCCTGGGAAGGCTTTGCCATCATCACTACCATCACCATCATCAGTACAAAGGAATGTAGCAGTCTCTGTGGAAAAAGAAGAGATGAGGAAGGTGTTGAAGGGAATCAACCCAAGGAAGGCCACAGGGCCAGATGGGGTAGCTGGAAGGGTATTGAGAGACTGTGCAGATCAACTAGCAGGAGTTTTCACTGGGATTTTAAATCGATCCCTAGCCCAGGCTATTGTTCCATCCTGCCTAAAGTCCTCTATTATCGTTCCAATAGCAAAAAAACCTAACCCGGAAGAACTGAATGACTTTCGTCCAGTAGCACTCACACCTATAATCATGAAGTGCTTTGAAAAGCTGGTACGAAATCATGTCATTGCCTGCCTACCAGAGGGACTGGACACATTCCAATTTGCTTATAAAACGAAAAGATCGACAGAGGACGCTGTGGCGATTGCCCTCCATGCCGTCCTTGCACATTTGGAGCAGCGGGGGGGTTATGCCAGACTGCTTTTTTTAGATTTCAGCTCGGCATTTAATACCATTCTACCACAGCGTCTGATGTCTAAACTGGAAGATCTGGGGCTTCCGTTATCACTTTGTGGGTGGATATTGGACTTTTTGTCAGACCGCTCCCAGAGGGTTCGGTTGGGCCCTTATACCTCTAAAATGCTTAAGACTAACATAGGAACACCACAGGGATGCGTACTCAGTCCGCTCCTTTATATTCTCTACACGTACGATTGTGTCGCTGCTCACCCTAGTAATAGGGTTGTCAAATTTGCAGATGACACAACCGTGATTGGGCTCATCCCTGAAAGGGAGGGTGAAACGCACTATAGAGATGAGGTGGAGCGGCTGACAGAGTGGTGCAGAGCTAACAACTTGCTCATAAATACAAGGAAGACAAAGGAGCTTGTGGTGGACTTCAGGAGACAGAAGAGCAATATCCAGCCACTTTTGATTGATGGGGTCTGTGTGGAGAGGGTAACAACGTTCAGATTTTTGGGCATTGAATTACAAGAGGATCTGTCCTGGAGTGTCAACACAAGGGGGCTTGTGAAGAAGGCGCAGCAGAGACTGTACTTTTTGAGAATTCTAAGGAAAAACCATCTTCCGCAGAAACTGCTGCTTGCCTTCTATCACTGTGCCATTGAGAGCGTGCTCACTTATGGCTTATGTGTGTGGTACGGAAGCTGTACTACCCAGGACAGGATGGGGTTGTGCAGAGTTGTTAAGGCAGCAGAGAGCATTGTTGGCTGCCCACTCTCCACCTTAGAGCAGATTTATGCCACAAGGTGCCATAGGAAGGCACTGGACATAGTAAAAGATCCATCGCATCCTGGTCACTGTCTCTTCGAGCTCCTGCCGTCGGGACGGAGATACAGGACGATGAAGACAAGAACGAGCCGTCTTAAGAACAGCTTCTTCTCCAGAGCGATCTCAGCCCTGAATGGGAAGCCTGGACTTTGAAAGTCATCTAATCTTCCTTGCTGTACTATGCTGTATTGTTTTAATTAGTGTTTTTATGGAGCAGTCGAGTAATTTCGTTGTCCCTGAGAGGGGGCAATGACAATAAAGATATTATTATTATTATTATATTGTAGTCACTGTTGTGTTGTCTTTGACTCCACAGAGGAGTTGGCAACCTCACCGATTCGTTTACAAGGCAATATATAATTCTAGCTTAGGCCTGTAGCAGGGATTCCCCTAGTCCAAGACTGGGGGAACTGTGGTCTTCCAGAAGCTGTTGAGCTCCCTCACCTGTCAAGTCCAGTCAGCATAGCCAATGGTCAGGGACAGTGGGAGTTATACTCCAGCCAGTAATTTGTGGAGGGAGGGCTAGAGTCTTCAAGGAGACACCTGATGCAGATTTAGTGTGAACAGTTCACCTGCACACGGTGCCAAGCTGAGAGGGCACCACAACAATGACTTAGAATAGAATGCAAGAGACAGGATACACCAACTTTTGGCAATGCACAGGGTGCCACTGAAATTTGAAAGCCCAAAGTCTGCTACTGGAGACACCACAGGGTTCGTTTGCTGTCCCTGAACATAACACGGCTGTCGCAGGTGGAAATGTTCATGTGAGGTTCAGCATTTTTATACTGCTTGCAGAACCCTGCCTGCATTAATCTTTAGCACTCCTCTGTGAAATATGTGGAGGCAGCCAGAAACTCAAGGGAAGAAGAGGAAGAAGGTCCCTTTACCTCCAGGTAAAGGTAAAGGTAAAGGTACCCCTGCCCGTACGGGCCAGTCTTGCCAGACTCTAGGGTTGTGCGCTCATCTCACTCTATAGGCTGGGAGCCAGCGCTGTCCGCAGACACTTCCAGGTCACGTGGCCAGCGTGACAAGCTGCATCTGGCGAGCCAGTGCAGCACACGGAACGCCGTTTACCTTCCCGCTGGTAAGCGGTCCCTATTTATCTACTTGCACCCGGGGGTGCTTTCAAACTGCTAGGTTGGCAGGCGCTGGGACCGAACAACGGGAGCGCACCCCGCCGTGGGGATTCGAACCGCCGACCATGCAATCGGCAAGTCCTAGGCGCTGAGGATTTACCCACAGTGCCACCCGCGTTACCTCCAGGTAGTTTTGTTTTAATAGTGACGAACTGAACAACCTGAGAAAAGAGTCCAGGGATGTATAATGGAAGATTGGAGAGGCATGCGCTTGGGTCCTGGAGTATGTTTAAGATTGAGATGGGATTTGCAATGTATCTTGGACTGCTTTTTGAGGGATTTACAAGGAAAAGCCCATACAGAAATGTGTCAATCAAAAATATATTTTATCGCAAATATGTACTTAACTGTGTATTGCTATCTCAGTGTATGCAGTATTTATCTTAAAACAGGCATTTTTTAAATGCATGGAATGTATTTTGACTTTATAACTGTATTGCAGGGTTTGGAGATGTGCAAAACCCAAAGTATGCACATCAATCTGGGAAGTGTGGAATTGGTTAAGTTGGGCTTAAAAATGAGGGCCAGACAAAATTCTCCTCCCTCTCTTAGTTCTAGTTTCCCAAATTATCCACACTGCAAGTATCTTTTTTCATTTAAGAAAGATAATTTCTTAATGGCTCCAGTGGAAGAGCATGCATGCTATTCAGTTCAGTGAAACTTGGTCCTAGATAATTGTGAATTGCCAAAATAAAAATACATTGTAAATTCCATTCCATTTTTCAAATAAAAAAATCCAATTCAAATCTTTATCCATCCAGCCCAATTGCAATATAAATTAAAGTGACAATTGTAATGAAGAATTAGAAGGAATGTATGAAATTTCTCACATTAGTCCCCTCCAAAGACTTGTAGCTAGTTTTTACATATCACCTAACTTATCAGTAATTGTCCATTACAGGAACAGAAGTCTCCCTCTCCACCCAGGTGAAAACTGCAATTACCATTTTAAAACAGGATTGGTTTCGCCTTCTTTTTTCTTTCTTTTTTTGCCAACAGCCGGTCACTCACCAGTAAGACCTCTGGATGTGATTAGCTTTTCACCTTAGATATTGTTTGAAACGTTTGCTGTTAAATAAAGAGGGAACACCGCCATGTAATAAATTTTATCTGTTCAATAAGATAATCATCCTATTTCATGTCTTTCTCATTAGAGTGCCTTTCTATCCTTCAGAAATGACCTGCAAGCAAATGAGCAGTCGCGTTACCTGTATATAGACTTTGTGCTTTGCAGTGTTAATCAAACATTCCATTTGCCCATCTTTCTGCTCATGTGCATGATAATGCAAAGCAGTCCGACCAAAGATAGAAAAATACATCGGGCAGTCAAGTCTGGGTCTTTGAAAGACTGTTTCAAGATGGAGGCTCTCGGTTTTGTTTGAAAACAGGCAGACACATTGCTTCATAAGGGACTGTGACGATCCCTGTGTGGGTCACTGCTGATGTTGCAAGATCACTGGTTGCACACTCAAAAACACTGCAGTGTAAACTAGCAGATACCTGACTCTTTTGTGCTGTCCTCATTGCTTTCAGTTCTGATTTAGTATTATGCTATGAGAAACACTAGAACCAATGACTTTTCATGCCATGCTGAGTGTACAGTAAGATCTTCAAATAAAGCCCTTTCGCCAAGTAGTATTTGGGTTGTTTTGTTTTGTTTTTACATAATTTTTATTGAATGATTTTACGTTACAAAAAAACAATACAACCATACTACCACTAAATATAATTAAGAAATAAAATTACATACATCAATATTTAGTTTGTTATTTGTTATTTACCGTCTTATTTCCTCCCAAACATTCCATACAAAAACACACATATGTGCAGACACCCCCACCCCCACCCCCAAAATGATAATAATGAAAGTAAATATTTTTCCCCTTTTATCTTCCAAAATCTTTTCTTCAACTTTGACTTCCTTTGCATATATTTTATCTTACAATCGAATGTACACAAAACAATAAACCTTTCTATATAAATTTCCAATACATTCTGAAAACATAATAAATCCTTACTTGTTGTCCACCTCATTGCCAAGTGGTATTTGTTGGTAAAGTGTTGTGTAGATACAATGGAGAATGCCTCTTCCTGTCAGGCTTCAGGGAAATCTGATCCCGCCCACGGTGGGCAGCCAAAAATTAGATAAACCAGAAGAGTTCTTACCAAGTCTTTTATTCAATATTCACAGAGAGAGGTGTCTAAATGCAGCCTCTTTGGTAATTGTGTTGCTCTGAGTAAAGCCCCATCCCCTCCGTCTCTCCTATTATACGTCATCCCTTCGTTGTCTGATCTGTGCTTTCGGCCTCTGAGCTTTCAGTTCTCCTACTTTCATTGCCTGCTGAGTTCTGGGATGGGATGGGGGGTCTGGGATGCTTTCTAAAGACAATGAGTCTGTCAGCTGTTTCTCCCCTGGTGGTGCTTCTTCTTCTTCCTGCTCCTCTCCCAATATCTCCCAGCTTCTCCCCTCTGCAGCCTCTGAACTGTGACCTTCTGAAAAACCACTGTTCTAAATCTACACTGTCTCCCTCTTCTCTGGGAAGCGGAGGAGGAGGAGGGATGGTCTCCACCATACCTCCTTAGTCCAGTCCCTGACATTTCCATAGAATCAGAGAATTGTAGAGTTGGAAGGACCTTGAGGTTAATTTAGTCCAACCCCCTGCAACGCAGGAATGCTGCCCACAGCTGTCCCTGGGTGGGCTTGAACAACCAATCTTGTGGTCAACAGCCAGACACAGACCCATTGCTCCACAAAATGTATAATAAGAAGAGCCCTGATATATCAGGCCAAGAGCCCATCCAGTCCAGCATTCTGTTCCCACAATAGCCAACCAGATCTAATCTAATCCTGTCCTGGAGGGCCCTCCTGACCACCCCCCTTGGTCACTCAAGTCTCCTGTCTCTATCATCTCCCAGCTCGTTCCGTCTGCTGACTGCTCCTCAATGTCCCACCACCAGGTTCCAGGCTCTAAGGTGTCATATTTGGATTTGTCCCTGGGGGGCTCTTGGGAGACAGGCCTCCACCAGTCTTCTTCATCCAGCCAGTCTGAGCTCTCCCTGGGTTGTTCTTGAGCTAGTGGCTCCCACCACTTCCCATCCAGCCTGGCCCTGATAACAACCTTTACAATATAAGGAGAAATAATACGGACTTACAGCACCCTTCTCCAACTTGGTGCCCTCCAAATTTTTCTGGACTACAGCTCCATTATCCCTGATCACTGGCCATATTGGCTGGGGATGGTGGGAGCTGGAGTCCAGCACTATTTAGAGGGGTACCAGGCTAGGGAAACCTGTCTGTTACAGGTTTAGCATAAGGTTGAAAGCTAGATAATGCACCTGAATCTTTTTGACCACTTGAAAGTGCTATGCAAATGCTAAAAATAAGTGTCAGTCTGTTGAAATCTCTGCTGTACTTTCCTTTGAGGGTCAAGCTGCAATTCTACATTAGTGGCAGAAGGACAGATACTAAAAATCTTGACAGGTGTTCTGATCACATTTCAAAAAAAGTCACACAAAGATGCTCAGAACCGCTTCCAATTTAGTATGATGACAACTTCAGCAGGATTTGACCATAAATTAATCCAGCTATCTGAAACAGGGACTATTCTTTTTGCAGAAAGCCTTGTCACAAGTTAAAATTAAGTCCACTATTCTCTCAGAGCCTCTGGTTTTACAGCCAGGGCGAAAGCAGCGGGTGAATCAGAACAGGAGACAAGGGAAATAACTCTTCTTTCTTCTGTATCAGATTACACTTGCTTAGAACTCTAACTCCTTCTTCATTAACCATTTACATTTATTTTTCTCAGATTTCTCACACCATTGCATAAAAGAACAAGACTATTCCAAATCCTTAGGTGAAGGAAGGTAGTGAAAAACGCAAAGGGGCAAATCTTTTGTTGCAAGAAGCATTTACATTGTTATTCACTAGCTCAATTGGTGAAAAGTTGCACTATTGCCAGATTTAAGTTTCACCTTTATCTCTCATCATATTTATTTATTTATTTATTTATTTATTGATAGATAGATAGATAGATAGATGAGAGAGAGAGAGAGAGAGAGAGAGAGAGAGAGAGAGAGAGAGATGATAAACAGATGAAGAGCCCTCACTCAAAAATAGATTTCAGGCAATTTACAATGACAAAAGCATCATAGTATAAAACACACAGATGATATAACAGAATAAAGAGGGATAAAACCATTCAACCAGGCAAAAATATCACAATCTAAAATCTAAAACTTCCATTTCATCCTCTGTCTGTCTGTCTTCTGCCTGCCTGCCTGCCTGTCTGTCTCTCTCTTCCCTACTCTCACACACAAACAAACACATCCCACCAGTGGTCTAAAAACCCACCCTGCAGTTGAATTGCCCATTCAAGATAATAGATGGCATTTGACCCACAATCACCCCATGAGTTCCATGGTGGAGTGGGGATTTGAACCCAGATCTCCCCAGTCCTAATCCAACAAGTACTACATCATGAGAAGTGCCTGCTGGATGAGGTTGGTGGCTCATCTAGTTCAGCATCTTGTTCTCACAGTGACAACCAGACACCTATGAGAAACCTGAAGAACCTCACAGCACTGTCCCCTCCGCAGGTTCTGATCAACTGGTATTCAAAAGCATGCCACCTCCGAAATCAGAGTAACACTTTCTTGTTATTGTTTTTATTTTGGAAGGCTGCCCATGGTATCTTTAAGCCCCTGCTGTGCAGTATTGCTGTTTTGTTTCCCACCATTCTGGACAGAAGGGATATAGGACTGGTGTCTTTGGGGCCCGATATGTATCTCTCTGGGGACACTTGCGAGGTTGAGCTAAACTGAAGGAGCTCTGACTGGTCATTTCATGAGAGTTCAAACGCTTTAATCTTGCCTGCAATTTTAGATGCATCACCAAAATCACACATCAGAACTAAATGCTGACTCTAAAACTATCATGCTCCCTGCTCATATAACCAGATAAATGCCCGGGTGGCAGAGGTCATGGACCATGTAAATTCATAGGATCCATGACTCACAAAGCAGCTGTGACAGGAGTTTAACGCATAGTGATGAATACGAATAAAAGCAGTGTAAATGAACTGTCACTGCTTAATTTACATTTTACCTACTTCATCCTTTCTAACCATTTCTTTGATTTTTCAGCAGGGGAAGGGGGAGGGGGGAGGCATGTGGTAGCAGGCATTGTCAAGCTGGGGGGATGAAGTGTTGCTTCCAGAGGCTTCCTGGTGATGGGCTAGAACTCAGAACCACTCCAAAATTGCAGCCAAACCTCAAATCTTGCCCTGTACTCAGGGCTCCCCCCCTGTCCCAGCCGGAACTCACCAGAGCTCAGTTCCAGCACCTCTCAGGTAGGCACCATTGCCATTCCAGGAGAACAAAGGAGAAGTTCTGGCACCTCTTAGACATCACCTTGCCAACAAAGGTCCGTCTAGTTAAAGCTATGGTTTTCCCAGTAGTTATGTATGGAAGTGAGAGCTGGACCATAAAGAAGGCTGATCGCCGAAAAATTGATGCTTTTGAATTATGGTGCTGGAGGAGACTCTTGAGAGTCCCATGGACTGCAAGAAGATCAAACCTATCCATTCTTAAGGAAATCAGCCCTGAGTGCTCACTGGAAGGACAGATCCTGAAGTTGAGGCTCCAATACTTTGGCCACCTCATGAGAAGAGAAGACTCCCTGGAAAAGACCCTGATGTTGGGAAAGATGGAGGGCACAAGGAGAAGGGGACGACAGAGGATGAGATGGTTGGACAGTGTTCTCTAAGCTACCAGCATGAGTTTGACCAAACTGCAGGAGGCAGTGGAAGACAGGAGTGCCTGGCGTGCTCTGGTCCATGGGGTCACAAAGAGTCGGACACCACTAAACGACAACAATATCTGTGACACAAAGGAAAAGGTTGAAGACATAAGTGGACCACCAGTATATTGATATGCACACAGAGGAATGTTTTTCCCTTCGTTAAAACCACAGAATATGTGAAGGAACTGACCGTATGCCGTTCACACCGACAGATTTGGATTTTATTTATCTTTTTGTTCACATATTTACTTGCAGTGGTAGCCAACATGATGCACTTCAGATGTTGTTGGACTCCAACATCCCATGAACATTGTCCTTGCTTGCTGGGTCTGAGGGGAGATGCAGTTCAATAATGTTCAGCAAGCATCTACAGTGGTACCTTGGTTTAAGAACTTAATCCGTTCTGGAAGTCTGTTCTTAAACCAAGGCATGCTTTCCCATAGCAGCGGGGGACTCAATTTACAAATGGAACACACTCAACAGGAAGTGAAACATGTTCTTATTCGAAGGCAAAGATCACAAACCAAAACACCTACTTCAGGGGTTTGCAGCGTTCTTAATCCACGTTGTTCATAAACTAAGCTGTTCTTAAACCAAAGTATCACTGTACTTTGTTTCTGCCGGTTTACTGCATTTGTAACAGGTCTTTCTTCCAAAGAGATTGAGGGAACTCCATAAACTCCTTCCTCTTTATCATTATAACTAGGCTAGGTCAAGAAATGGCTATCTAAAACTAACTAAAAGGCCATCAAGTTTATTGGGGAGGGGAAGAGGCGGTATGAATAGCTGCAGCTGAGTTACAGTGTCGACTTTTGCACTGTTGACATGATCCAACAGTCAATAAATCTGTGCAATAAATTCATGTAGCGGGGAGAAGGATTGCATCTGAAGAAGTGTGCATGCACACGAAAGCTTATACCCAGAACAAACTTAGTTGGTCTCTAAGGTGCTACTGGACATTTTTTTTAATTTTTTAATTTATTTCGAATGCGTCAGACCAACATGGCTACCTACCTGAATCTAGAGTCCTTTCCCAAGTTATCTCCTATGTGTATGTGTGATGCACGTCTGCAATGTGCTTAAAGGCATCTGCGTGGTTTGAGACCCTGTAAAAAGCACAGCCTCTTTGTACGTGTGCAAGTCTATGCAGGTGCAGTTTTTTTATGCAGAGGGCTATGTGCTGGACATGATGCTTTCCTCCACTACACACTCCCCCATAAAGAAAGGTAGAGATAAAGGACCCCTGAGTGGTTAAGTCCAGTCAAAGGTGACTTTGGGGTTGTGGTGCTCATCTCGCTTTCAGGCCAGGGAAGCCAGCGTTTGTCCACAGACAGCTTTCTGGGTCATGCGGCCAGCATGACTAAACTGCTTCAGGTGCAACAGAACACCATGATGGAAGCCAAAGTGCATGGAAATGCCATTTGCCTTTCCACCACAGTGGTACCTATATATCTACTTGCACTGGTGTGGGAGCTGGGACAGAGCAACAGGGGCTCACTCTGTCACGGGGACTGGAACTGCTGACCTTCTGATCAGCAAGCCCAAGAGGCTCAGTGGTTTAGACCATAGTGCCACCTGCATCCAACACACTCCCCCATCCCATGATCCCAGACCCCTTTCTGTGTGCACAGGGGCCTGTTATGGTCCCTCTTCTTGTGTGCTCAAACTGTGGATCACAGCAAGGCTGAAGGCACATACCCCTTGCTTGCCTTCCCTCATGGAACGCTGAACATGTCACCACATGCTAGCTGGCTTTCTCTTTTCTCATCTTGCTGTTGCAGCTGCACCAGAAGGGAAGGAGAAGCCCAAAAGAAGCGGTAGAGGGAGCAGAAAAGATGAAGAATGTTATGACACAATGCCCAACAGCAAAAAAGCAAACCAACAAACCACCCTGGTTTTACAGCTGCAGGGCAGGCAAGACAGAGATCACACATAACAATGTTTCAGACTCCCGTGAATCTTCATCAGCTCCTGAAGTCAATGGAATATACAAGCTTATAATATACTTTCAGAGAGGCTGCCTAAAATGGTTGAGAATCAGATACCACGGATAGGTCAGTGACCTCTTTTAGAACACCACTTTCATTGAGCCTTGCATTTGAAACATCTTGACATTTTCTCTTGCTGACCTGATTTCAGCTTCTCTGCGAATCATATTGAATGGGCTCATTCAACAAGTCTAAAATGGTAAAACACCCTACCTGCTATCAAAACTAGCTGAAATCAACCTGATGGCGCTTTCCCCCCACCTCTCCCTCTCTGTTTCTCTCTCTCTCTGTGTGTGTGTGTATTCCTCCTATTAATAAATCCATGCTACTATGTGCACTACCAAAGCCTGATTGTATATACTGGTTGCACTGTTACAGACTGATGTTTTTGGTGTGCCAACCCCTGGATTGTTTGCAAGTAGGAAAGGAAACAGGTGGGGGGCTGGATGAGGGCAGACTGAGCTTTGTGGGGCAGCTTCCCATTCACCCCAATGCAGCAGCCTCCACTGTGTGAGAGAAAGATTGATGATGATGATTTTGACCCCGCCCATCTGGCTGGGTTGCCCCAGCCACTCTGGGTGGCTTCCACACATATAAAGGTAAAGGTAAAGGGACCCCTGACCATTAGGTCTAGTTGTGACCAACTCTGGGGTTGCGGCGCTCATCTCGCTTTATTGGCTGAGGGAGCCGGCGTACAGCTTCCGGGTCATGTGGCCATCTACTTGCACTTTGAAGCGCTTTCAAACTGCTCTAGGTTGGCAGGAGCAGGAACCGAGCAACGGGAGCTCACCCCATCGCAGGGATTCAAAGCGCCGAGCTTCTGATCGGCAAGTCCTAGGCTCTGTGGTTTAACTCACAGCGCCACCCGCATCCCTTCCACACATATAGAAACATAATAAAATATCAAACATTAAAAATGTCCCAATATGGGCTACCTTCAGGTGTCTTCCAAAAGTTGTGTAGTTCTTTATCTCTTTGACAACTGATGGGAGGGCGTTCCACTGGGCCAGTGTAACTACTGAGAAGGCCCTCTGTAACATCACTTCTTGCAATGAGGGAACCACCAGAAGGCCCTTGGATCTAGACCTCAGTGTCTGGGCTGAACCATGAGGGTGGAGATGCTCCTTCAGGTATACAGGACCAAGGCTGTTTAGGACTTTAA
Source organism: Podarcis raffonei (assembly GCF_027172205.1). Taxonomy (NCBI): domain Eukaryota; kingdom Metazoa; phylum Chordata; class Lepidosauria; order Squamata; family Lacertidae; genus Podarcis; species Podarcis raffonei. The sequence goes on along the minus strand of NC_070611.1, from coordinate 23,518,625 downwards.
AGGTCAGCATCAAAACTTTGAATTGTGCTTGGAAATGTACTGGGAGCCAGTGTAGATCCTTTAGCTAAGGCTAGAGTCCTCCTGCATGATCATTTTTAGGTTGCATGGGAAGATAATGGATGTTTTGGGGAGGAAGTGTGCCTTACAACACTGGCACCTTAGTATGAGGTGTCTCCTGTTGAGGTAAAAACTACACTGCTTTCAGAATGCCCACATCACCTGCTTGCCTCTGAAAATGGCCACCAAGAAAGCCACATGACTACCAATGTATCCAATAACCCATACAATCTAAGCCAAGTCCTTCCTTTTTGCAGAAAGCATCCTTCAGTAGCAATTGCAATATCGGGAGCGACGTGCTTACAATTTTCGAAATGTGTCAAAACACCTGTCTACAAAGTTTGCAATATTTTTCAAGCATCCTGGCATGCGTGTATTTAGCATTGGGGAGGAGGAGTGATTGGAACATGGAGCGAGAGCTGACTTATGAAAGCTAAGCACCAGCAGGTTGATCTAGGAGGATAATTTTGCCCTTTTGTTATTTATTACATTTAATACTGTATATTTACGTTGGTGGTGTATACAACTCTTGACAGCTCGAGAGTGTTATGAAAGGCTTAAGTGATGGATTAAAATGAAGGAGGGCTGAGGGAGAGAAACAACTAAAGTTGACTTTGAGACCTCTGAAATGACTGCAAAAGAATCAGCCAGTAAATGACTTGCTTTTATTTTGACTGTTTTAAACAAGACTTGGTGATAATGAATGTCTTTAACTCAACTTGATACAAATAAGTTGGCATTTTGGGAAATATAATTTTTCAAAGAACAAGGAAACTATCCCACAAAAGCACGGTTGAGTTGAGCATCAATTTGACAGGCACTGTAATTTCCCTATTATAAGCATTGGGTGTCACACAAAAATCCACCATGGAAAACACAGCAAAATAAGGGAGATTGTTGTGTAGAGTCTTGTTACTGTGTCATTCACAGGGACCAGGAGAAGAGCAAGGCAGGTACTGCAATGTCTTTGATTGTATCAAAAGTTGTTTCTGAACACACATTAGGGAGAAAAATCCACCCCCCAAATCAGTATGAATATATCAAGGCAGAATGTTGAAGTGTGTGTGTGTGTGTGTGTGTGTGTGTGTGTGTGTGTGAAGTATTACCGTAGTTCCTAACTACAATCTTCCCATAGAAAAAGAGAACATGAAATGCAACTGTTTAAAAAGGGATCAAATCTCTGTAAATATCCTGCTTTGTGTGCATAAATGAGCTACAATTATTTATTTATCTATCATTTATTTACTTCCTTTTTGTATAATGAATGTTCTCTGGCTTTCATGAAACTGCTTCAGGTGAATATAATGAACAAGAATCTCTACATACTCCCTAATAGTGGATGGTAGTTAGCACATAAGGCAGGTCACAGATCACAAAACTGACTGTAAATGAGAGCACTGTTGGAGGTTAGTGATAAGGCTAAGTGATCCCGAAGACCAAATGTCATCATGTACTGAATTAATGGTCATGACACTGTGCGATCCACAACCTCCTTATTCCAAACAAATTCTGTAAATTTCAATGTGCCTGCTATATTGCAGAGTTTGTGGCCTCTTTGCTCCTCTCTGATTTCTTAGAGCCAGTACAATAACCAGGATCAATAACCATTTTGCTCTCTGTTTACTATAACCACAGATATCTGGAGCAACTTTCTGATTGTTACACACACATGCACAAACAAACACATGCATACACAGAGAGGTTTCAGACTCAATTCAGAGATGTTGGGAAGGTTGCTTGTCGGTGGAAGGGCAACAGAAGAACTTCATAATGTGAAAGAAGAACTTCATAATGTGGGAGTATAGTGTTGCCATTGTTAGTTTGGCCCTGCTTTACCCAACCTGGCGCCCTCCAGATATCAAGATTCAAATTCCCACCAGCCCCAGCCAGATAGGCTAACCATTAGGGATAGTGGGAACTTTAGGGCACCCAATTTGAGGAAGGATATTTTGATTCAATGGTAGCTAGGCTCATCCTTCAGCCAACATCTCTTGGTAGAGCTAAGAATATTATTATTAGTATTTTTTGTTTCATCTCTATACCACTGGAATGAAGAAGAGGAGGAATGGTGGGGATCAGAGAGCAAGAGCTTCCAGAGAGGGAGAAGGCAGTCTCAAATTACAGCAGGGCTTTGAGGAAGATAACAGCTCAGAGACAGGCGAACAGCAGAGTTATGAGGTGTTAGGAGATTGAGGAGGGGAGGCAGAGCAGCTAGCTGACATGTCACTGGACAGCATAACTGACCCCCCTTCTCCCAATATGCGGCGTTCTTTAAGGGTGCAAGAACAAAGGGCACAAAGACAACTGTCCACAGGTGAACACCATAGAGGCAGGTGTTGTTGCTAGAAGGGAAGGGGGAGGAGCTCAGTGTGAGCAACGCCATCATTGAGGAATGACTGGATTTCTTGCCTTTCACCGTGTTGACTGAATAAAATAATAAGAACTTTCTTGTTTCCTCCCTGCTTCTTGGTCAGGCATAGGCAAACTCGGCCCTCCAGTTGTTTTGAGACTACAATTCCGATCACCCCTGACCATTGGTCCTGTTAGCTAGGGGTGATGGGAGTTGTAGTCCCAAAACATCTGGAGGGCCAAGTTTGCCTATGCCTGTTCTTGGTGCCATCGGGGGTGGGAGAGAATTCCTCAGGCCTGACATTTAAATTTTTAAGGGAAAAAAATCCCAAAGCAGTTTACAACACATTAAAACATCAGATAAAACAATCCAGAAGAAAGCCAACTATAAAGTATACATTCAAAGCAATATAATTAACAGGAAGCTAAAATATTATCTTCAAGAGCTCAAAATAAAATATTGCAAAGCAGGTCAACTACAGAAAGCACATTTAACACAGAAAAGTTAACATTTTATTTTAAAAAATAACATTTCAAAAGAAAACATTACTAAAGGAAGTCACATATAAAATGCACATTTAAAACAGCATAATTAACAAAAGAATAAAATATTATCATAAGCATAGAACAGATCTTCTGCTGTTGCTGCCAATCCTGCCAGTGTTGGTTCATGGCGGCTGGCAGCTGTGGAAGCTCAGGCTTAATGACCTGGGTCTGCACTAAGAGGCAGCCAAGATGGCAACAAGAACTGCAGCAATTTCCACTTCCATTGCCGTTCATATGGTTTTCTCTAACATCCCTACGCTGGATAACGCTGCTCTTCATGTTCCTAATGGAGTTGTAGAACAACTGAAGACAGCATTGGCAGAACCGAAGTGAGGGAGGTAACCCTGCTAATCTGAACATGCCTTATTTGTGAAGGCAACACAAATTCTGTTATGAATAGAGGTGAGAGACTCAAACAGAGATGAAGAGACACAATTAAGTAAGGACTAACGTGAAAGGAGGGACGCGGGTGGCACTATGGGTTAAACCACAGAGTTTATGACTTGCCAATCAGAAAGTTGCCGGTTCAAATCCCCATGATGGGGTGAGCTCCTGTTGCTCGGTTCCTGCTCCTGCCAACCTAGCAGTTCGAAAGCACATCAAAGTGCAAGTAGATAAATAGGTACCACTCCGGTGGGAAGGTAAACGGCGTTTCCGTGCGCTGCCCTGATTCGCCAGAAGCGGCTTAGTCATGCTGGCCACATGACCCGGAAGCTGTACGCCGGCTCCCTCGGCCAGTAAAGTGAGATGAGCGCCACAACCCCAGAGTCGGCCACGACTGGACCTAATGGTCAGGCGTCCCTTTACCTTTACCTTCTAACGTGAAAGGAAGTAAGTGACCACCAATACTGGGCAACCCAGCTGACTACCAGGCAGAAATCATTGTCAGGCAGGTTGGTTACTAAAATCCCAGGACATCTGCAAAGCATTCAGAGAGTAAGATCTTTTGTTATCTAATACTTCACGTTAAACTTTACCGATTGACAGGTTTGAGCCTGAGTCTACAAGTTAGGTAACTCCACATCCTTGATGAATAATGATGCCGGGTCCCTTGTTTGTTTGCTTATTCTGAAATCAGATCGTGCTTATTCTGTGCCCCTTCCCAGTTCTGATAGATAACTAATTGTTGGCAGATGTGGCAAGTATCTGGGGCCAAGATATATTTGTTTGCACAGTTCAGCCATAGCCTGTATCAGGCACTTGCAGCTGTTTTTTATCAAGATCCTGTCCATGCTAGACAGTCCACCTGGCAAAACAAGATTCACTCATGTGACCTTCATCTAAACGCTCTAAATAGGGGCGTTCTGCTTAAGTAATACTGAAAATAAAAGCCGAAAACACCTAATTAAATTAACAAATTGCCATGAAATGCTAATTTGTGTTTATATATGCAAAAAGTGCCCTATGGTTCACATACAGTCATGTCCCAGCCTTATTTGTCAACTTTGATTTAAAACCGAAATTGCACAATGAGGCCATTAATTTTCCGAGACAACCTTTATTTGTTCTGTGCAGTGTAATTGGTGAATTGGTTTTAATTATGAAACCTGTAAAATACCCAAAATGCTTTGTTTCTGTCTACTATTCTAAGTCAAATGGGTGACAGCAGCAGCAAACAGCATAAATCTTGGTTTGAAGAGTCACACCTAGAAGATGCCTATTCCCATCATGAAGAGACAATTCCCAGGGTTCTGTGGAACGAAGAATTGACGGCTCAGCGAACTGTAGCTCCACAAAGGGAATTGGGGGTCTCCTAACAACTTTCTGCATCCTTAACAAACTACATGTCCCAGCATTCTTTGGTGGTAGCCGTGACTGCTAAAATGGTATAATACAACTTGAAATGTTGGAACAGTTGGCGCTTCACTTCACTTGTTGAAAAGGATAAAGAACACTTAGATAAGATTTCTATCTTGAAAAGAAGCACATTAAATGACTGCCATGGAATATATTGCTTCTTTTCTCTCCGTGTTGGGATTGTGTGTGTGTGTGTGTGTGTATGTGTGTGTTCTAAGGTAACAGGTTTCTTGTAATATTTTTTTTTTAAAAAAAATATCTGTATGCATCACATTTAACCTATTATAAATTTACTACTATTATTTATTTTTAATGGAATAGTGGTACTTCTCCCAACTTTCTCCCTGCCATGTTTGGGTTAAGTTGGAGTTGGCTCACCTATTAATGAGGTGGCCTATGGGTGGGATGAAGCGCAGCATTTCTGTCCAGTCTACTATTGTTCCCGTGGTAATAAATCGTATTTTCATAGGCATGGAGAGCAATCGATATACTCAAGCTGCTCTCATTGATCTGAAGAAGACCCTTGGTCTAACAAATCACCAATTATGGCTATTTAAAGCAGATTCGATGGTTTTAGGCAGACCTGCAAGGACACGGTTGTGTGGTCAGTTTCCTGTGCATCCTAGTTATGCTTTGCATAATGGTGTTAAAGGAGAGGTGAAACAGCTGGTGGAGATGGTATTTATTTCTATTTCACCCTCAAAGAAGCTCTACCAATATGGCTGCTTTCTCTGCCACACGCAGGCATTTATGCTGTGGTCTACACATAGCAAACAGAGGAGCTTCAGAACCATAGTAAGTATGCCTGACAACTGCAGCTGTTATTTAATTAAAAATAATCTAATTTGTATGTTGCTGCGCTGTGCCTTAATATTTCCTACACTGGTTAACGTGATCCTCACAGTAAAACATACGTTTCTAATAGTTTACTTTACTCCAAGATAATATGATTGAATCCTATGTTGATATTCCTGCTGCCCAAGTATGTGAATTTCAACAGGACATAAAAGGAGAAACCTGCAATATTTTTTTCACCCATCTTATATAGCAATATTATTTTTGGTTGGAGTTTGTTCTTGACACTCCCTTGAAGGTTCCTTTAAAGTGCTTTAAACGAACAGGCTCAATGCCATTCTTAATATTGCCTAGATTGTATCATAGTGAGCTATAGCAATATCTCATTTTGCTAACTTTCTATAGATATTAAAAAGGAGGTCCAATCCCACTCATGTTACCTGCTCAGCTCTGCTAATCTGTTGTTTGGTGCATTGGTTGTAAATGGAAAAACAATACTATTGAATGGATGCAGCACTAGGTTTGCTGCTAAAGAGCTGGCTAACTCAAAAAGAGAAAGATTTATATATATATATATATAATGCAACGGTTTAGCACACTCATTCATTGCTTGACAGTTCAGGATGCTGCTGTAATTCATATTTATTCTAATTTTAGGATTGCATCCAATGAGTATCTCTGCTTTAACAGGAAGTGTTTCTTCTGGTCGTTTGAGTCAAGGCACCCAATACTCATCAATCCCACCTACCGACTAAATTACCTCTGCGCTATATCATGTTGAATTCTAGAGGGACTCCTAACACTTAGGAGCAGTTTGGGAGGGATGACAGGGGTAATCAGTGAAAAAGGAGTGCCCCAACTTGCATGAGCTTAAGTTCTTTTCAGAAAGAACTTAAGTTCTCATCAAGAAAGGCAAAGCCACCACAGGATGCACCAATTCTCCATATCAGATCCCCTTGATGGTCTCGGTCTGACCCCACGTTGCTGCTTTTCTTGAACTTCTGCTTATATGCTTCCACTTAACTGATAAAATATAGGAAGCTTCAGCAATGGAGACAGCCCAATAAATAGTTTTCCACCTCCTTTCTGAGCATCTACATCTAACCACAAGCATATGCTGTTTTTGGAGAGCAAGAATAGGGAGACAATAGGTTTGTGGGACCTAATTTGATTTATGCTTGAACACTTAAGTTCTAATAACTAGAAGCCAGGTGCAAACAACTGGCTGGAGGTGGAGCCAGATACAAACAAGTGTCTCAGCTTGCGGAGCCCATTATCTATTGCACCCGATGATCCATACACTGGGATGACCTGCTTGAACAATACATGTGAATTACTACAAATCTGGGATTCTCATTTGGAATAGGGGTAAGAACTTAAGAGCTTCACTGGATCATGTCATGGGTCCATCTAGCCCAGCATCCTGTTCCCACCATAGCCAGCAACATGCCCAGAGAAATGCTGCAAGCAGGACCTGACAGCACTCTCCCAATATATGCCAGAGGCATATATTGGGGTTATTTGTCCACCTTTGGTCCCCACCCTGCACTCACCTGTGGCTCCTGGAAGCTGTTGGCACACGATGGCAGCCACACCCCAAGAATGGCTTTGACTGGCTGGTTAAACCAGGTGAGGGTAGCTGATGGGTCTCAAACCCTCAATGAGTTAGGGACTTCCCCTGCGTGTGAAGATAGGCTCCAGCAGATTGGGTCCACAAAACCAACAGTGGGTCCAATAGTCAAGAAGGCAGTTTCTCCACATGCTGTAAAGGGAAGCCAGGGACAGATGGGGCTCATTGGCCTGGGAATGTAGCCCATCTTGGAGAAGAAAAACTCTGATCCTAAACTTCCACTGTCTTGTGGGATATCGTCAGGAAAAGAAAATGCTAAGGCATGGGTAGGCAAGCTAAGGCCTGGCGGCCGGATCTGGCCCAATCGCTTTCTAAATCCGGCCAGTGGACGGCCCAGGAATCAGCATGTTTTTACATGAGTAGAATGTGTCCTCTTATTTAAAATGCATCTCTGGGTTATTTGTGGGGCATAGGAATTCATTCATCCCCCCCCATATAGTCCGGCCCCCCACAAGGTCTGAGGGACAGTGGACCGGCCCCCTGCTGGAAAAGTTTGCTGAACCCTGTGCTAAGGAGTAAACCCTGCACAAATCCAGAGTGGAATCCCTAAGATAGTTGGATGCAGGGGAGTACGAAGGGAGGTGCGGGCTGCCCCGGGTGCCATCCTGATGGGCTGTGTGTGACAAAATGGCGGATGGCACTCATCACCGCGGGGCCTGCAGTGTGAACGAGCCATGCGTCTCAGTGCCCGCAGGCTCCACGCTGTCCGCCCACTGCCTCCCCCAGCTGTAGGGCAGCTGAGGCCCCGCCACACACCTTGTTCCTATGGGCACTCCGCCCCAGGTGCCCGAGAGGCTTCCTCCACCGCTGGTTGGATGGTGCCTTGTATACCTTCTTCCAGCAACTCCTGCAGCCAAGCTGGTTCCAAATGTATTGGTCTGCTTTCCTTTGGACCACATCAGTGAGGCCACAAGGGGGGTCTTGTCGTCTGGGCAGCCCAGGACCTCCATACACATTCCGCAGGCTTGCACCCCAGGGAAGTCACTTTGCTGCTGCTAATGCAGTGGTTGGAATTCATCCTCAGAGGCACACTCCATTGTCTTTCAAGACGGACAGATTCAAAACAACAACAACAACAACACAACCTGTCTCTGACAGTGGAGACAGAACATGGCCATTCATAGCCTGATCTACCATTAATTTGTCTAACCCTCTTTCGAAGCTTCCCAAGTTGGTGGTCCTCTTACATCTTGTGGGACAAATTCCAAAGTTTAGCTATGTGCTGTTTCAAGAAATACATCCTTTTGTCTGTCCCAAATCTTCCAACATTCAGTTTCTTTGGATGACCATGAATTCAGGTATTAGGAGAAAGAGAGAGAGAGAGATATCTGTCCAATTTTACCTATGCCATGTATAATAATATACATCTCTATCACCTCCCTTTCCTCATTTGCTTTTTCCTCAAATAAAAAAGAGTTAGCTATCTTGCTATTACTAGCGTTAAACAATTGCTTTCCTACTGTACAACTGCTCCTCTCTTGTAAATCATCCAAAAGCCCAAATCTCCTTTTTACCCCCTCTTTAGAGTACACCCAGTCTCAGTAAGAAATGTCAGTGTGTCAAGATAAAACTAATGCATCAAGATAAAAACCAAGGGGTGTGTTTTCCAGGCTTTCTGCCCTTTGTCAGCAATGTTGGGTCAATGCAAAGGAATGTTAGCTATTCATTTATTATTGGTAAAATTCATTTTAAGTTGCAATCCTTTACCCACTGACGTGGGAGTGAACCCTGTGGGATTTACTTCCGAGTAGGCAAGAAGAGGACTGCAGTGTTAAGAAGTTATCTGTAAAATAATAGTTGGGTGTGGGACAGAGGAGGAGACACTGGGCTGCAAGAACACAAGAGGTGGAAGAAAGAAATTTAGTGCAGGAAGTATGTAAAGATAGGAATTAAGAACTGCAACGCTGAAGTCTGCCCATGTGTAAAGAAAGTTAATTATAACAGACATGAAGAATTAGGCTCATCAACATCTGGTTGTTCAACTACCAGATTTGGCTTCAGGAATGGGAAATGAATTGGTGAGACCTTATGTCAGCGCCTTGTGGGATTCAGCTCATCATACGCAATGCAAAAACCTAAAAATATGAGTACATATGGATTTGATTGAGCCTGCACTCTGTGAAATGAGATAACTTTGCCCTAAGAAAACACATGGCTCGTTTTTATCAAGGGCTCACGTTATCCACCCTCATCCAAAACTGTACCATTTACCTTAGCAAAATATTTATTCTGAACAAGATAAATGCACTCGCAGATGTATTCTGAGCTCATGAGTCAACTTTGCTGGGCGTATCTGCACAACAGCCTTAAACTGATGTGTGAGTGATTCCCTCTTCCCCTGGACCTCTGGGAATTATAGGGGAGGTTTGGAGATAACAGGCGAGTTGGGGTTCTCTAAATATTATTTAGAGAGGAACATGGGTGGCGCTGTGGTCTAAACCACTGAGCCTCTTGGGCTTGCCAATCGGAAGGTCAGTGGTTTGAATACCCACGATGGGGTGAGCTCCCGTTGTTCTGTCCCAGCTCCTGCCAACCTAGCAGTTTGAAAGCATGCCAGTGCAAATAAATAAATAGGTACCGCTGTGGTGGGAAGGTAAATGGCATTTCTGTGCACTCTGGCACTCATCATGGTGTTCTGTTGCCACAGAAGCGGTTTAGTCATGCTGGTCACATGACCCAGAAAGCTGTCTGTGGACAAACGCCGGCCCCCTCAGCCTGAAAAGCGAGATGACTGCCACACCCCATGGTCGCCTTTGACGGGACTTAATGGTCCAGGGGTCCTTTAGCTTACCATTTTTACCTTTAAATATTGTTTATCTATTATTGTGCTTTTATGCCACCTTTCCCCAAAAGAGCTCAAGGTGGTGTACATCAGTGCTACTCAAAGTTGTGGTCCATAGACAGGTGCCAGTTCATTATTCATAGGCTCCTGGTCTGCGGCAACTCCATCACAGCTCAGGTTGGGTTAGGATGCTTCAGGAACCAAATATGGCCCCAGTTCCTGGCACATGAGGCACAGGGGAACTGCCAGTCCATCACCTCAGACAGTTTTGAGAAACACTCATGTGCATTGTTCTTCCTCGCCTCATACCTGACAACAGCCTGTCAGGTAAATCAGACTGAGAGGCAGTGACTGGCCCAAGATTACACAGTGAGCTTAACAAATGAGTGGGGATTTAAACCCTGGTCTCCCAGATCGTATTTGGATGCTCTAACCATTACACCACACTGGTTCTCTCAGGCAGCCGGAGTTCCATTTCAACCCTAGACAGCTCCAACTGGAACTCAGGCGGCAGACACAAATGTTCCTTCAACAAAAGATAACTCTAGTCTGAGGTTTAAAGTAAGGCTGCAGTGCAATTTGAGTGACTAGCTCCACCCCTCACTGCAAGAAGCCTCTTGTAGTTAAAGGGCCCTTATTTGATTTAGCAGCTTTTGGTTCCAACAGCATTGAGGGTGTGGGGCTATGACTCTGTTTTGGTTTCTGTATTTCAGCGCTTAGAGTCTGAGGATGATGATAAGAACAATGTCCTCAGGTTAAGGAGGTGGTGAGAAGATGGCTTCTTCATGTGTTGCTCTTCTCCTACTCCATCTCCTCTTTGGAATACATGGTCTTATTCCCCAAATGTGAGGATGTGATCCAGGGCTGTGAAAGAAAATTGATCAGTATCAATCTTCCCTTGCTGAGTACAGTTGCAGGACTTTGGGTGTACATGTAAACTATACTCTCAGTTTAAGCATGGCCATGTCAAGACCCAACAGACTTGACCACAACACCATATGAACTGAATATATGGTCTAGAACAGGCTTCCTCAACCTCTGCCCTCCAGATGTTTTTGGCCTACAACTCCCATGATCCCTAGCTAGCAGGACCAGTGGTCAGGGATGATGGGAATTGTAATCTCAAAACATCTGGAGGGCCATGGTTGAGGAAGCCTGGTTTAGAAGTTGTATCAAACCCTGAGTCACCAGTTGTGCTGTTGGACTAGAACTCCCATTTACCCCAAGCAACTTAGCCAGGGCTTTTTTTGCAGCTGGAACTCAGTTCCAGCACCTCTCAGGTGGGTGCCATTGCCATTCTAAGAGAACAAGGTTCATGGTGAGTTACACCACCTCTTTTCTAGAAAAAAACAGCACTGAGCTTAGCCAATTGTGAGATATGATGGGGACTCAACCTGGCCTACAGCATCCTCAGAATTTTCTGCCATGCAACAATATTTCATGCCAAATACGTTGGGTGGGTTGATGTGGACAATGTTCCTTGGAGGTACAAAATTTGAGAACATTGCCTTAAGGTTGGTGGTGGTTCAAGGCTTAAACAATCATAACAAGTGATGAAGCTGGCTTGTGAGGATCATTGCTCAAATGCTGCCTTTCTCAACTGGGTGCCAATTTCCATCAGACCCAGCCAATGCCGATGACACCAAACAGAGAACAGCTGCTGTCACGGCATCTTAACTAAGAGATAAGCTCCCCTCACTTTTTATTTTTATTTTTTTGCCATTACATATTGATGGTGGAAGTGACACAGAAGTGAAAACTTCGACAATTAAGAAACTTGCTCATCGAAGTAACATCTTGACTTCAGATAGTAAAATAAAAAGATACACATCGAGATCACTGATGTTTGACTGCATTGCAGTCTGCTTAGGTAGACGATCTAATCTCTGTGTTTTGTTGACCTCGTGATCTTTCACCCCAGCAGAATGTCTGTGCTCCATTTTGCAAATGTAAACATTATTAGTGCACATATGAAGACCACCTCAGCTGTACAATAGAAGATAAATAAATCCAGGAGATCTTATCAAGCTCCAGACCGAATGAGTTGCATATGGTGCGATCAACCAAATTGTGACGAAAGGAAAAGCAAATTCTTGTGGTGGAGGAAAGTGGAGAAAACAAAGAAAGGGGTGGATCACACCAGAGTAGGTTGAGAGATGGTTCTTCTAATTTAGTTTTAGTGAAATGTGAAGTACAATAAATTTTCAGGTGTCAAAATCTCTTCAACTTCTCTGTGAATAAAATGAATGCCCATTTGTTGTAACATGATTCTTTTTTTTTGGTATCAACCCTTCAATTTCCAATATTCAGCCTATGTCATTACTTATGAAGCCAATATGGACCAGATCACACATGCACAAGTGGGGTGCATCAGTAGGCTTTGGGAGAACCCTGAGGTTTGAAGTGTGCAAAAAACAGATTTAGGAGAAAGCCCTAAGCCCTCCCCCTAAAAAACCCTAGCCTAATGAGGTCTGAAAGTGCTCATGGAATGTTCACTGCCTATTGGGACCGGGCACCATCTTAGATTTCCTACAACACAATGCCTGATGTCTGGCTCTTGCACCTGATAAGTTTGTTAGTGCAGGTTGAATTGCTACAGACTGTCTAGCAAAGGCCCACTTGCCCTATCTCCCAGTCAGCAGTCCTGACACTCAGAGGTCATCAAGGACAACTGAGTGAAGGTTTCGGAACCCATGGTTGAGGGTAATTGTTTGTGGTTCATCCACAGATTGGTAACAATATGGAGGGAAATGAGGACACAAAACCTCTTCCTTCCATTGAAATGGGTGGGAAAACTAGTCATTTCCAGTTGTTATTGGGCTCACCAGGCCCTGATGGCATGGCCAATGGTCAACGATGGTGGGAGCTGTAGCCATGAACATATGGGGGCCACAGGTTCCCCACACTATGACTTCTGGATTTTTAGCATGCCCTTGAGAAGCACTTGAACACTACAGCTTGCTGCATGGATCTCCTTCGTTGTGCTTCTAACTGTTTTCCAAATCCTGAAACCAATAGCAGGTAGACCAGAGGGAGGAAAACTGTGGCCTTCCACTGTGGCCTTCTACCATTTCTATCACCCCCTGATCACTGGCCATGCTGTCTGGGGTAATTAGAGTTGGAGCCCAACAACATCCCAAGGGCCATAAGTCTCCAGAGGGAGATTTAGGGGAGTGCGAACGGTTTCTGTCACACTGGGTGCAGAGCCTCAGCGGGGCCACAGGGGACACCACCCCTATGATGTAGAATGGAAGGCAAGCGGTTGGTGAGTGCCAACTTTTAGCATCACACAAGGCACTGCTGAAATTTGAGACCCCAATATCTGCCACTGCTAGTGCCCCACCCCTGTCAGAGTTAAAAATCTGTACAGGAACAGGAAAAGAAAGAAAAATGCTATTCATTCTTCCCCACGTTGTGGAATAGACAGTTATAGTGTAACTTCAAAAGGATGCCAGCTAGGGAAGTGAATTCCAAAATTTTCATGTAGTCATATGTCATTAGATTTACTGCCAAATCTTCAACGTGAAGGATTCTTGTTCTTTCTTTCTTTCTTTCTTTCTTTCTTTCTTTCTTTCTTTCTTTCTTTCTTTCATTTCAACCCAACTTCCTTTTTTATAAAAAAAACCCAAAACACCCAAAAAACAACAGTCATTCAAAAAGTCTCAGTGAAAGCCTGAGCCAGGTTATGTGATGATGATTACATCCTGCATATTCAGGATGGTAGATTTGGGAACTCGGCCAGTTATGCCCACACTGTTAATTGAAAACTATTTCAAGAAGGAAACTACTCTCTTGTTTGGAAATGAGAGAGAGGGAATGTTTTCAGAAGTCATGTCTTAAATAAACTACTTACAAGAAAATGACTGTACCATTCCACGAGTTTTTAGCGATAGGAGGGGTATGTTTAAGATACACTGACATAAAAAATAAATCAGCTTTGACTTCAGTTATTAAGTGCTAAAAGTAGCATTCACTGATAGGGGGGGAGAAGAAGGCTGGGTTTTCTGCTTTTAAATGATAAATATGTATGAAAAAGAAGTGTCACCATGGAAACCAAAGTCTTGCCAGAGTTTTTCAGGCAGGCAAGTGTTATAATGGAAACTTGCAACCATTGTAAAAACAAATAGCTGGAGACTAAAAGGGGAGCTGGCACTTTACTTTTGCCCTATTTCGTAGTTGCAAGCTCTCTTCATTGCTCTCATCTTCCAGTCAAAAGTGAAGAGTTTTAATTTTTAAAGGTTTTTTTTTTTTAAAAAAGAAGTTTTTCTGTTCTTTTCTTCGGAGCAAAGATTCTACCTGTAATCCTGTAACTGCTTCTGTGGAAGTAAGCACCCATGCATTCAGTGGCGCTGATTTCTGACTATACTTTTATAAGATTACACTGTTAAAAGTTTTTAAAGCGTCTTTAGCAAAAAAATCTGCCCCCCTCTGTGTTACGCCATTGGATGGAAGAGCTATGTATCTGCTCCTTGACCACAAGAAGATATTTGAACTAGGCCATGGTTTCTTCTCTTTCCAAGAAATAGCAGCAGCAGGAGGAGGAGGAGGACAAAGAAAAGAAAGATGTATGAGTCACTTGTGAATGTGGAAAACTAAGGCTTAGGCATTGCTTTGCTGTTAAACTGTTTGCCCTTTTTACTTTTCCTCCTCTGAAAACCTCCAGAAGCACAGATGTAACTTGTAAATAATTTTGGCTTGGTAAGCGCTCCTTCTTGCCAACAGTTTACATATTGTTTTGATTAGAGAGCCAAACATGGTACCAAATATGCAGACGCATTTCAGTTCCCGATGACAGCTTGCAGATGACTTGCAGGGTTGGCTGCTAAAGGCAATTGTTCTCGTTCAATATTCCTATGTATTTATGCCAAGATTTCTCTGTAAACAAAGCAATTGAGCTTATGTTATCATATCGCTACCGGGAAAGCCATTTGAGAAGCTCGGCGGGAACATAAACCTAGATGACTTTGGAAACCACGTAAATAGGCCAATATTATAAAACCAACGGTCATGAGATAAAATCAAGTAGAAACCAGGGGTCTTTCCAAACTGGCGTTTGGGCTGCTTTTGTCTGCTTAAGTCCCTGGTCCGAGATATTATATTTAAAGAAATGTGGTGAGATTGAAACTTGAAACCGGGGCAACTGTGGATGGGGAGTGAAGCGAGAGAAAACTCGATTGAATGGCACCTTCAGTTTTCCAGCTGCTCTCATATTTTCAAAGCCTTGTTCTTGGAACAGTTTCCCAGTTGCGAATTATTATTTATTAAAATCATTTTTATTATGGGATTTTACACCCCGTTTGTACGTTGAGATATATTTGTTTCAGTACAATTGGCTTTCTTGTTTGGTTGTTATCGACTGCCAGACATTGTGCAAAGGGGTGCTTATTACAGAGTGCATTGCCTTGGAGGACAAATCTGTGTTTCCAGTACTTTTCTGCCACAATGATAGCAGCCCATCCAGAGGCTAAATAACTGTGCCGGCTGCCAGCACTTTCACAGCTCCCCCCCCCTTTCCTTTTTGCAGCGTTGTTCTGTTCAACGAGGCTCTCGTGATGCAAATATTGTTCCTAAATATCTGCTGGCACATGTCACAAGACAATATTTCAATGTTAATAGGGAGCGGGGATGGGGACGGGGGGAAGCAGTAGCGCCTGGAGACTGTGCTTGGTGCCCCTCCTTCCCCCTCTCCATTCTGCACTCGCATCTGAGCCAGTTTCTCTTACTCAATTCAGTGTAATTGCTGCAACCCTAAACATCCGTATTGCACAGTAGCTCCCACCGAACTCAGAGGGACGACCTACTTAGGACTGATGGATTCCACCAGAACGCAGAAAAAGTAAAGGACCTGCTTCTTAATGTTGCAATAGAGTTTTAGAGGTGTCCTCTAGCATCCTAGAATGCTAGCCTCTCGTGAAATGGACATGCAAAAAGAAAAGAAAAGAAAAGAAAAACTCAGAAGGGCCATAGCTCAGTGGCAGAGCACATGCCCCAGATTCATTCTCTCGCATCTCCAGCTAAGGCTGGAGAGCCAATGGCAAGTCAGTGCGCACCATACTGAACAAGGTGGACCAATGGGGTGCTAGGGCCTAGCACTACAAAGATCAGCCCAATGCCTCTGTCTTAAAAGCAGCTTTGGATAGGCTTTGCTTGGAAAACCATCACATGCATATTTTTCAATATACATAAATAAATGAAAACAGTCATTCAGGCAGCCGACTTCACAAATCTTTCAACGGGTTTTTCTCCCCACAACAATATTCAAAACATCACATTTCTATTCCAGGTGAATGCCGTTGCATATTCCTTACCTCAGCTGACAATATGAACGTTCCGTTTGTTAACATGTGGGTTTCTGGTCCTTGTGGGTGTGAAGATGTGCTTGAAAATCCGACGGAAATCACAGAAGCCAGGGAGGGTGGCTGAATCAAAGTTTGAGGGTTTCAATCCCTTGAGCCGTTCTTTGCCACTTCCCCTATGACTAGGAAAATCAGAACAAAGTAGGCTGGATGCAAACACTACAGAACGATTGTGCAATACAAGAGAAAGTGCTCAGTTCTGCCCAACTTTTATAATGTAAATAGGTCACACCATAAACTTTTATTTTATTTTACCTGCAACAGAATTTGGGCATAACAGCTGAGCACTGGAGATCTGTGGCATAATTAAAGTAATAATTTATTTTTGAAATGCATAGGTTGAGTGGGCATTTTTGATTCACAAAACCTAGCAAACAAGCAGGCAACATCAACACCTCCGGGCCCTTCTCATGGTTTTAGTTGCTGTATATTCTTGTGCTCAGGAAAGAGCCACTTGAGGAAGCCTTATAGGACTACTTGGAGTCAAATTTAAATGAAACCCTTCAATATACTCTTTCCATTTCCTGTTCCCCCCCAAAAAGGGGGAGAAATAAAGGAAATCCTAATAATACACTAAACCTTTTCTTCCAAAAGAAGTCAGAAAGGGTTCATTCTTGCAATTATGGGATCTAAGTCTATGTTGGATCCTTGGTGTCTTCTGAGGAGTGTCACACTTCCTTATCTCCCAACAGCAAGGTATTTTTACTATATTGTTTTTGTCTGGTCAAAACGTTCACTCTTTGGAAAGCCAGGGTGAAAGCTCAAACTTCTGTGTCGAAGTCTACCCATTGTGTATTAAAATATCCAAGATGATTCATTCAGTCAACCCAACATCTACTCATCAGCAGGAGAACGGGCTAAGAAGGCATTATATCTTTCTCTAGCATAACAGCTAAGGTGAGGAATTCCAATCTAAAAGCTAAAATTGTTCCTTTGAGTAAAATAATTAAAGGAGCGTGGCCAAAAGAAAGCTGTTACGAGAGAGACCTCTAGTGGCAAAAGTTGTGTGTGACTAAAAGGGTGAAATTTCCCCCCCTCACTGTTGATCCTCCACTAGTACAGTTGAAACTTTTGTTATTAGAGGATGAGTGTGTTGTTCTCCTTGCCTTTTCAATGCGGACACTAAAGGAATGCAGGTATTAAACTTTGTAAATAGCCAAATCAATGATCAATGCTATAGTAAAAAATATTTCATTGCATTATCCCAATCCTACATTTATCAAGTATTCAGTAAGCTATGATTAAGTAGAAGAAGAGGGAATGTTGCGAGGAGTCTCTAAAAGAAAAGAAAATATGCATTCTGTCAAACTTACACAATTCTGAAAATTCAGCATTATACTTAAAGGCCAGAGATATGCAGTATTCCAATGTACCAAAGTATACAGAGTTAATTCAGTTTGGCTTTGGCAAGCTTACAGGATGTATGACAAGGTATTATTATTGTTAGTAGTAGTAGTACCCCACCCATCTAACTGGGTTGCCCCAGCCACTCTGGGAGGCTTCCAACAAATAAAAAAGCATAATAAAACATCAAACATTAAAAACTTCCCAATACAGGGCTGCCTTCAGTTGTCTTCTTAGAGTTATACAGTTCAGCTGCTTTATATCTGATGTTCCACAGGGTGGGTGCCACTACCAAGAAGGTCCCTCTGCCTGACAGATTAATCCTCCAACACATCTCTGTTACTTACCCACACCATTAACAGAATGTCCATACATCAATTGCATGTAGAAGTTGGCAGGTTCAAGCCCTGCCATCTTGAGGTAGGGCAGAGACTGGCCTATCTGAAAATCCGGAGAGCCACTGCCAGTTAGTGTAGGAAAACTGAACTAGGTAGATGAATTGTCTGACTCTATCTCAGGGCCAGCCCAAAGCATTCTGGCACCTGAGGCGAACCACAAAATGGTGACCCCCTCCCCACCAGGGAAGAAGGAGTGAGTGGAGAACTACATCAGGAGTAAAGGGGGAGGGGAATAATGATCTGCATCTGGATCTGCTGCTCCTGTGACTCTTGCTACCTGAGGCAGTCACCTCACCTTGCCTCATGGGTGGGCCGGCCCTGCTCTGTATAAGGCAGCTTGCTGTGTTCCTATCTGCCACCTGAAGCCACCATCTCATTCTGCCTATTGGTAGGGCTGGCTAGGGATGAAGCAGAAGTTCTATTCAATTCACATTTAAATAAAAATCTACCTAATTTGAATTTTGCACAGGCTGTGTACAAAAATGCATAGGGTGGAAATAATGGGAAGCAACAATAACTGGTCCTTTAAAAATAAATAAATTTCACCATCTAGATGGCACTGGATGCACATGGATCAAAGGACCAGAAGGAAAGGATAGGCTGGCTTTGAAAGAAAATATTCAGCTTAGAAGAAGGCTTGGGAAATGGATCTCTGAACACCTGTATCCACTTTAACCTGTCCATATACCGAGCTGCGCGCTACAAAACACACACATAAAATGAAGAATTCAAACTATATTGGGGTCATCAAAGTGATACCTTTTGGCCCCAGTATCCCCACCAATACTCCCTATGGATGTGCCTGGAGACAGACAGGTCGTACATTCATAGCAATGACTAGAGGAGGAATGACCACTGGGAGGAGCGTAGAGAGAAGAAACGCCATGATGCATCTGCAGTAGCACAACTGGGCGCCTTCATCTGCCCCAGCTACAACATGTCTCTCCCCTACCAGTCTCTGCATCCACAGCAGGTGCTGCAGCCTTCCAACAGTTTGGCTTGCCCCTCAAAGGCGCATTTCTCCATTGCTTCCCAAGACAGATAGATGCCAACAACTCCCTACGACACTCACTCAAGTTCTCAGTAAACATCCCCTCACAAATTTCATAATTCTTGAGAGAATTCCTGCTTAGTTCCTGTTTACACTGACTTCATCTCTTCTTTATTGAACTGTGCTCCTTAAACAAGCCCACATTTCATTGGATGCCAGGATTGGCCACCTATGCTGCCTTATAAGATTATGGCAGCAGCTTCTGTAGCTGACTTTTTTCATTAACACGTAAGCTGATACCAGGGTAACATGCCTGTTGGATAATATCTCTCTTTTTGTTCTTTTAGATGTTGAAGCCATTTTGTCTCATGCCACGACCACGCCACCAGCAGCCATTTTATGTCAGGCATTCACAGCACTTTATCAAAGTTCCAAATCTGCCCACTGGCCCAAAAGCTTTGGCCTCTGAACTGTGTTCTCATTAGCTGTGAGGATAACTTGGACATCATTTGTCCTCTAGAAGGCTCCAAGATACTGAGTTAGGACTACTAGCAGAAGCTTCTACCACCTCTGAGAGAGGAGGAGGGAAGGAACGTTGTAGCATTTGCCAAAGCTCTCCTATTATTTTCTTAACATTGAAGCCGCTGGTTTGGTTTTTCTCTGGAAGAAGGAGGAAGGCCTTTCTATTCACCAAGAACTTTGAGATAACTCATTGTACTCTGCTCCTCTCAGTTTTTAAATCTTAGTTGTAACTGTGTGTTTGAACCAGCCTGGGCCTGTGGTCTTCATCAGAGGCCTTTATCTGTGGCCCAAGGAAGGTATGGAGGGTGTCCACACAAGAACGGACTTTGTCAGTGGTGGTCCCCATCTGCAGAAGGCTCTTCCCATCTCTGTCAGCTTTTAGGTGTCAAGACCTTTGTTTAAGCACTGTTGTCTCCTATGGTGGTGCCCATCTTTTAGTGAGGTGGGAAGGACTTGGTCCTTATTAGCATGCTCCTGGATCATAGAATCATAGAATTGTAGTTGGATGACCAGGGGCCATCTTGCCCTACCCTCTGCAATGCAGGAATCTCAGCTAAAGCGTCCATGACAGATGGCCACCCAACCTCTGCTTAAAAACCTCCAAGGAATGAGAGTCCACCACCTCTTCTGGGAGTCTGTTCCACTGCCAAACAGCTCTTACTGTCAGAAAGTTTTTCCTGTTAGTCAGAATCTCATTTCTTGTAACTTGAAGCCATTTTATGTAGTTTGCATGGTTAATTGCTTTCTTTTTTATGGTTGTAAATTGCTTTATTTTGGGCAAGTTCCTTTGAGAATTTTGTTGTAAAAAATGACTGATAAATGAACTGAAATGAAATGCAGGGTCACAGTGAGTTTTTGTTTCCTTGTTTGATTTATTTAGATCTATACGTCATAAAATTTTATGTGTGAAGCAGAACCTGTGCAGGATCAGATTCTTCTGCTTAAGAAGTGAAAGGATCTGATCCTGCATGGTGCTAGTGGGTTCTCCTTCATGAGGAGCGTCACTCGTGTGCAGGGAAGCCACTCGAGAAGGAGGAGCAGCCAGTACTGCACAGGGTCAGATCCTGCCACTTGACAGCTCTTAAGTAGGAGGATCTAATCCTGTGCAGTGCTGAGCACCCCCAAACTTTCAAAGGGGTTTTAAAGGGTTGTTGAAGCCTTTTAAAAATACCTTTGTTCTGGCCCAAAATGTTTCAGGGATGAATTGCATAGGGTGAATTGCCACGATATGGGTGACCCACAGATCAAAGACCACAAGGCAGATTTGGGGGGGTGTCTGTGCACAGCCCAATAAATACCTCACAAGCAGATAAGTATGGATGATGGAGGAGCGCTCAGTAAAGGCTGGTCAGACAGCCCAACTTTAGGGGGCTGAGGTGTCTCCAATCCCCTCAATATTTGTTTGAATGGGGTCCAGACCCCTCAATATTGGGAGAAGGCTGCACCGGCCTGTGCGGGGATGGGAGATGTGTGTGACATCACACGGTGCATGTGTGACATCACACACACGCAATACACGCCAAGCCACCTCAATCTTGGGAGCAACCTGGTGCCTCGGAGGCTGGTTATAATCTAACTTTCATGTGAGCTTTGTACAAGCAAATAATTTGTTAAAAAACACTATTTTTAGGTACCACTCAAACATGCACGCTAATATTCCTTTGACTTTAGAGTGCAGGTTGGGTGGAGGGGGTAAAAGAAGAAATTGAGGATATTGTGGCATCCTGCTTTTGGAATACCTTTCCCAGGGAGGCTCACCTGGCACCAGGTTTGAGGTCTTTTCAGTACCAGGTGTTTCCTCAACCCAGTCATTTTAGAGCTTCTTGCTTTGAGTAAGACCTGCAACGAAATGTTGCAGCAGGAAGGGGTGTTTTTCAGGATTCCAGCCACTTCATGCCTTGCCCTCCCATTCCATTTTCTGTTTCCTTCCGTGGCCCTGAGCACATTTTGTCCTCATGGACCCACCTGGTGTCCGGTAAGGTTTGTACTTTTGTACATCTCGGAACTTCCCCCAGCTCCTTATGCATGGATGGCACCATTTTGGTTATAGAAGCGACAGCAGTCACACCCTGGACATTGGAAATTGAGGGAATAGTGTTGTTTCAGCTGCTGCCCTGCTGTGTTTTTACTGCGTTACTGTGTTGATTTTTTCCCCTTTAATGTTTGTTTTAACTTGTGAGCTGCTCTGGGAACCTCTTGAGCTGAAGAAGCAGGATATAAATCATAAAGAACAGGAAAAGAGATTTTCTGCATATGAAATCAGGTGTGTTTTATGGCAGGGGGAACTAAGAAACTGAGAAGCTGGATTCCGAAAAAGGAATCTTTCCTTTCCTGATATTTTTCTTTACTTCTAGTGGTTTTGGACTGTCATCGGTATGCGCCAAACCAACACCTCTGGATGCGTTTATATTGGAAAAAAGGGGGAAATGCCTAGAAAGTCAGACCAAGGTCACTTTGACACTGGAGCACTGTGGTGCTGATGAGGCACGGATGTTCTGCAATCAGAGGGAAGCACAATTAAAACAGTTGTTCCACACAACCCTGTTTTCCCAGATCTATACAACAAAATGTGTCCAGAGGAGAGGGCAAAATATGGTCTGAAGCTCAACATAAAAAAACCTAAGTTCATGGCCACTGGTCCCATCACCTCCTGGCAAATAGAAGGGGAAGAAATTGAGGCAGTGAGATATTTTACTTTCTTGGGCTGCATGATCACTGCAGACGGTGACAGCAGTCACAAAATTTAAAGATGCCTGCTTCTTGGGAGAAAAGCGATGACAAACCTAGACAGCATCTTAAAAAGTAGAGACATCACCTTGCCAACAAAGGTCCTTATAGTTAAAGCTATGGTTTTCCCAGCAGTGCTGTATGGAAGTGAGAGCTGGACCATAAAGAAGGCTGGTTGCCGAAGAATTGATGCTTTTGAATTATGGTGCTGGAGGAGACTCTTGAGAGTCCCATGGACTGCAAGAAGATCAAACGTATCCATTCTGAAGGAAATCAGCCCTGAGTGCTCACTGGAAAGACAGATCGTGAAGCTGAGGCTCCAATACTTTGGCCACCTCTTGAGAAGAGAAGACTCCCTGGAAAAGACCCTGATGTTGGGAAAGATGGAGGGCACAAGGAGAAGGGGATGACAGAGGACAAGATGGTTGGACAGTGTTCTCGAAGCTACCAACATGAGTTTGACCAAACTGCGGGAGGCAGTGGAAGACAGGAGTGCCTGGCGTGCTCTGGTCCATAGGGTCATGAAGAGTCGGACACGACTAAACGACTAGACAACAACAACTGTCAAGATCCTGAAATATGTTTATTCTGAAGTAGATCCTTCAGCAAAAAATATATTGCTTCTCCTGGCTGCCAGTCCTATCAGCTAGTTGGCTTCTCCTCTCTAGTTCAATATGGTTCAAGAGGCTCCTATTTCTTCCGATAGTGAAGTTGGCCGCCTAATTGAGCATTTTCTCATCTGGGCTTACCTTATGCTGTTGTCGTTGCTTAGGAAAAATCCATGCCAAACTTCTGAGCATCGGAATTTCCCCAGCGGACTCCTTAAAGATGAACTTACGCTCAGCCAAAACCCTTATTGAGCAAAGATTAGCGGACATTGAAAATCAACACAACCTCGCCAGGGGTGGGGGTGTCTGCTCCCCCAGGTATCACGGAATAACCCCACCACTTGGCCTTCCATCATACATGTCATCTCTTTCATCAGTACCACACCGACTTGCATTTATTCGGGCAAGGTTCAATGTCCTTCCATCGAACCAGCTGAGCCACAGATTTTCCAAGGGTTTGGTGTCTCCGCTATGCGTGTGTGACGGGGAAACTGTTGAATCTCTTTCACATATAATGTTCAACTGTCCCCTACATAGCATAGCCAGGACTAAATTCCTGGGTCCTGCTTTACTGCGCTTGGTTGGCAGGCCTGTTGAGTCACACGCCGCACTGCTTTTGCAGGATACAGATCCTTCTGTAACTCTGCAGGTGGCGAGATTCCTGAATGCGGTTATCTCACACTCAAAAACCACCAGAAAACAACAACAACATCAAAACTAATCGGACTGTTATGATGAGAGTGCATGTCGGATTTCGTCTTCAGTTTTCCTTTTTCTGTGATCCGTCCCTTGGAGCTCTCCTGGCCCCAAGCTGTCATTTGGCTCTGCTCAATGACCCACCCTTGCATCGTGGTGTTCACCTTCTGTTGTCGGATATATCGGTTTTTATGTCTCTGTGTTTTTATGTTTGTACATATTTTATGGGCTAATAGCCGTAAATAAATTAAAGTAATGTTGTCGTTGCAAACCCACAATATTGTATTTGCACACTTGCTGTGCTTCAGGAAAACAAAACAGAAGCACAACTTACCTGCTGCATTGTTCTGAACAGGGTCGCATATATCTACTGGAATGGCAATAAATTGCTTATTACACTTGCTGGTACTGATCCTTTAATTGTGGCTACATCCTGTCAGAAGTACTGGGATTCACATTAGCTGGGATAACTTGTTCTATTAGTTCTTGAGTGGGATTTAGGATGCATACTTACATGGGAGTAAGTCCTATTGAAGTCAGCTAACAGGTGAGTAAACATGAATGGGATTGCACTGTTAGACACAACTATAGTGATGACTCTTCTGCCACGACATAATTTTTTATTTTTTAAAGATGGATTCTTTCCCCTTTCTCGGGCCTGCCGATCTTTGTGACCACAGGCTCTGTCCAAAGACAACAGCCTTTTGGACTGCACCAATGGATGGCTAACCAGGCAAGGCGTGGAGCTTTTATTACTTAAGGCCAAGAGGAAATACACATCCTTCAGAAACAGTCCCAGGTGGAACTGAGCAAGAGAGAGCTGAGTAGAAATCCACACATGCTTTCAGAAATAATAATCTGTCTATTCAAAAGCAATAAACTACCAAACAGCATACAAAGAATGAAAAACATAAAAGGAACATCACAAAAGGCATAAATGAAAAAAGACTCATTCAAAAGGAAGTCACTGACTTAACCCTGCAAGAAAGGTATTATTTTTTCAAAAGATTTACCTGCCGATGTGGAAGTCAATCTTAACCTATTACGATGATGTAGCTGTTTATTGACCTCAGTCTGTCTAGCAACTTTCTTTAAAACTGGATGGGGGGGGGAGTTGCAGGGTTATGTAAAAGAAAGGTGGCTACATGAAAAATCCTTGAATACAAAATCTCAGTACATAAAAATAAAATTTCAGATGCTAAAAAAGGGAGATGGGAATTGCAGAGCATTACCATACAGGAACAGGCATTTTCAGTAGTGGCTTCTCTCTGTGGAATGTTGTCCCCAGGGAGACTTTTTGTAGTAAAAAATGACTAATAAATGAAATTAACAACAACTTTAGGGTCTCAGCAAGTTCGGTGTTCCTGTTTTATTATTTATTGAGTTTATATACTGCCCTATACCCGGAGGTCTCAGGGTGGTTCACAGAAAAGATCAACATAAAAACCACAATATATATAATCAAAATAAAAACAACAACCCAATAACACCCCCCCCCCAATTGTCACATTTAAAAGGGCATAGGATGTCAATCAGATCAACCAAAGGCCTGGTCAAAAAGGAACGTTTTTCCAGGCGCCTAAAGGTGTATAATGATTTTTTTTATATTAAAAAATGTGCTTATTTTGTTTTTATACTCATTTGTTGTAAACTGCCCAAAAAACCTCACGTTTCAGGCGACCGGTAAATGCCAAAACTAAATAAACCCTGTTTTTATTTTCAGTCAGAAATTTGCTGTTGGTTTGGGAGTGGATAGAAATGGCTCACTAAAATGCTTTAACTATTTCTCTTTTGTCCAATCCATTTTGTTACTGTTGTTTCTGCTAATTTGCGAATAGTTCACTAAGTCCATCCATGTGGGCCTGGTGCTTCTTTCAGCACTGCTGTCCCTGAGCCAGCTCTCTCTGCCTGCCGTCTGGGAAGCCTGAGACCACTGGGTGAGCGGCCATTTTGCGGCTCCATCAAGCACACTTCGCCCAGTGCCTCCTGATAATGCCAACATCTGTATTGGCTATATGCTGACATCTCTGAGAACAAAGTCAATTCGGAAAGAGGGCCTTTATTTCTGGAAAGGAAGTTTATAAAAATAAATAAATCTGAATGCTGTAAACAAAACAATAAAATGCTCATTTCATCCTGACGAGACCGAAGACTTGTGAAACAACTCTCATAAAATCATCCCAAAGGTGGAGGGAGGGGGGAAGTTGGTGGAACTGGGGTGGGTGGGTGAGGAAGTTCCAAAAAAATAGCAAGCATTTTTGCCTTGGCTAGTTCTTAATGACATTATATTTCAGTAACAGAAAAAGCTGCCAATTAAAACATGGGATGTATGTTTAGATGAGAAAAGAGAAACTGGAATGCTGAGGAAAACAAAGGTGTGATAAGTGTTGGCTGCAAAAGAAAAATCTCTCACCACAGCAGGTCCCGTGAATTCTATCAGCTAATGCTGTCATCTTAAAGGTTTATGAGGCAAGCTAATCCAGAATGAGTTTCTGAGGATGCTATTTTCTGACTTTTGGGGGTTATTAATAATCATTACATTTTAAGTGACAGAAAATTGAACATCCACAATTCGTTGTTAGTGCCTTTCACTTGAATTGACCTTCTCATATGTTTGGACAGTAAGTGGGAAATCTATTTATTACACAGTCAGGTTATTTTTAATTACTTTTTAGTTTTTAAAACTATAAGTAAAGCTCCTTAAAAACTGAAAGTTTGAGTATTTTTTAAAGCACATATTAACTTGTGCTATTCTCTTCAACATATCCAACAACTGGCCCATTTATTTGTGCATTTTCATTTCGCAAAAAATAATTGTATCCATTTCAACCACTTTTTCCAACAGAGGAACATTTTTCTCCATTATTGTATAGATCTTACAATTTACTGAAGCTATTTTGGCCTCGGTATATGCAGAGGCAGAGCAAAATTCGGCTCTGCAGATTTCTTATTTTAGAAAAAAAAGCTATTGGACCTGAGCAGTTTCAGACAGGTTCATACACATTGCAACCAACATTATGAAAGCCTTTTTATTTTATTATTCCAGCGCATCATTTTCACGCGATGTACTGTTCACATTCAGTAAAATGGCTCACCAAAATGGCTCTGCAGATTTTCACCTCCCAAAGACGAGGTGAATCTCCCAGATAAAAAACCCTGGTGATGGAATGGCGACAATAATCCAATCCATATGTTGAGTTGCTGCACACAATGAGCTTTAAAAAGTTGCCTCTTAAAAGAGGCAGTGGTTCAATCACTCTTGAAAAGCCAACCTTCGACTCCTTAGTTTGTGACAATGACTGCTCAGTCACAAATATTCTTCATCAGGAGATTCATTTTATATGATGTAAGAAGCAGGTCTTTGGTGTGGTGGCATTTCCTCCCATTATTTTATTTAGGCAGAGATGCTTACCCAAATCCATACCTGTATTGGAAATGGAATTTTATATATGTTATATTGTTAATCCTTTTAATGATATTTCATGGGAGTGGTTCAACAGTGAAATGACATGAATAAATATTTTCATTTTTAAAGGTTACAGCTGCTTTATGGAACAATTCAAAGAAGTCTACACAGCAAATGGCTCAACGTGGTAAGTCTACTAATTCCTGGTAAAAAATACAACCCATTTTTACCCCAACCTTCAACATGTTCCCACAGAAGCTTACAAAAAAATGAAAACATGTTAAAAATAAAAAACAATTGCCTGGTAAAACGGAGGGAGGCAGAACCTCCAAATGAACAAAGGCCAGATTGTCAGGACTGAAATATCTTCAAATGATGTCAAGAGATGGAGATGACTTTCTGGTAGCCAGTGAATGCCTGAACATGCCGATTATCTTGCTTGCTTAGGGGAAGTAGGAAAAAAATGGCAAAATTTATTATCATAAATCAAACTAAAATGGCTTTATGGCAGTGTTACAAAATGGAGAAGGTGTTCAGTTCACTACAAGGAACAGCGCAGGATGAAGTGGCTGTAGGTAAGGATGTTCTGAACAGGAGAAGGAAGTGGGAGACATAAGACACAATAATGTGATGAGGAAGGAGAAATTCCTTTAATAATTCCAGGGTGTGGTGATGACCTAAAGGTGCACAGTTGGACACAGAGGGTTTGGGGGGCTGTTTGTGAAGGCTAGTTGTTTCATGGGGTGATGGGGACTCCCTTACAATTAGATAGAGTTGGGACAATCTGTGAGAGGAATCTTTTGAGCCCTGAAAAATCTTGTTCCCTGGGTCCAGTGATGGCTGGTGCCCACTGGTACTGTTAGGGTTGAAGGCAGTCAGTGAATCGAGAGCCAGTGAAAGAACCAACTCCTTATTGGTTTTAAGTAAGGCGGCAGGCAGGCAGGGACTGACTGATGGCAGACTGAGGTTGGTGAGTGAGTTCCCCATTCATCCTCATGGACCATCCTCCACTCAAGTTTTCATTTAAGGTAAGCAAAGCTTTCACAGAGAGCTCCTGAGGCAGGACTGTTTCCCTTGAGTTTCTAGGTTCCCCCATAATAGAAATGAGTTGCTTTTTGGTAACGTTGGCTTGTGCTTCCTGCAAAAGTTATGACTAGTCTGGGAGTACGATAAATATAATTTAGAGACAGGGGAATTGGGGAAGGAAGCAAGGATGGGAGTCTAGCTAAAGTTGGAGGTGTCCAGCTCCCATGGAGATCAACAAGGTTGGACCATCTTCAAAAAGATGAGTGTAGAGCTGTCTAGTGAATGTCTGATCCACAGGACTAGACTGAAGTGTGGAACAGCCTAAGTGGGGAAGACTGTGGACTGAGAGATTCCCAATGAGAGGAAAGGGACTTCCAGATTGAAATCTTGACATGCAATGGAATTTCCTCTGCTCCTCCTCCCTCCCATGCAATTTCATCACCCCCACAATCTGCTATGGGGGTTTCCCCCAGTCATCCAGAGCAGATTTAGGAGGGCACATGCGGAAGCAGAGGGAGGCAAAGTTGTATTGTACGAACAGAAGTCGCTGTGCTCACACAATGGCTGTGGTGGATTCAATCCTAGGTGCACATTAGCAGACTGACTCCTCACAAGTACACAAGGCACTACTATTGGGCTACAGCTCTGCCCATATCACTTGTAAGAGGGCCAGTTTCTGTGGCCAGTTTTTGTGAAAAATAATACTAATCATCTAGCCCACATGAAGACAATAGTAGCACCTAAGAATACAAAAGCAGGTCATTTTTTTCTACAGAAAAAAACAAAACACAGCACTGGAAGATCTAAGTTGTGTTAAAGTCTGTACAGTGAGATAACACAACTATTTGTTGAGTAGAAATGTTTAGCAACGTTACTAGGAATTTTGCTCTAGGATATTGATCATGCTTGCACTATTGTACAAAAATACACCAGATCTTCCCCCATCGTCTCCCCACCACCACCACTAAAGAGGTTATTAAACATATTTAAGATACTCATGAACTGTTTTGGCAGATACTTATCGATGCATTTTAAACCTTTTGTTAGCTATAGTCTTCAGTCATTTTAGTACATTGAGAAGTAATCTTCAAGTCTGCCAGTCCCATTTTTGCATTACAAATCATTTGTAGTTTTATAACTGTCATTTCCAAGGACATCTGGAAAAGATGGATTTATGAAAGGTTACTGTGCATTCTAAGGAGGCCGGGAATTAGCATGACTTTGTAAAGGTTCTTGTAAATTGAGCAGCAGCTATAACTGGCAATAAGCTGTTTTCTGCTCTAGTCAAGTATCTTTATTTAAATATTAAGGGAGAGGTATGACCCCTGCCCTCAAAGATCACTGTGATACAGCAATAGCGCAATCTATTAACTGTCAATGAAGTACTATGGCCCCGGATCTCTCAAGATACCTATTTGTGGACACTGCTATAATAATCCTTCCATTAGGCATCCCCACGGCAAATAACCTTGGCTTTAACAGAGTCAGTTTAAAATTCCTTGGAGTAAAATTAAGCGAATATCTGGGTTTTGTCAGTTTAGGATGGACTGC
Organism: Podarcis raffonei; assembly: GCF_027172205.1. Classification (NCBI taxonomy): domain Eukaryota; kingdom Metazoa; phylum Chordata; class Lepidosauria; order Squamata; family Lacertidae; genus Podarcis; species Podarcis raffonei. The sequence goes on along the minus strand of NC_070611.1, from coordinate 23,489,044 downwards.
CCGTATTAGCGTTGTTCTGTAAATTATAAGTAGCTGCCATTTTAACAGAAGCATTTCAGACATGCCCATAGGTAAATACGAAATGCAGAGGGGCTAAAAAGCCAACGCGTTGCTTTGTGTCATTTAAGCACATTTAATTATTTGCTTCCTTCTGTATATATTTCATTGCTTTTCTTGAAGGAAAACTTGGGGTCGCTAAGAATTAAACCTTGGAAATTAAAAAAAAAAGATAGAAAAGAATAATCCCCCATTGATACACAGATAATATTAAAAAAGCAGTTGTTTTTTTAAAAAGTTACCTAAATAGTTCACTCGCAATTAGATAGGCAGTGTTGAAAAGCAGAGGAGCATTCTAGTTTTGCTGCGTTTTGAGTAAATTCTTTTAAAAGCAGATATAGAGACAGAAAGAGATTTGGAACTGTATGATGTCTCCTCAGTGATATTAGTCAAGTTCTGTTCTGCTATTTTCCCAGTTTGCCGCAGTTTAGCTTTTAGAGTAAGGGCCCCTCTAGACTTTTTTTATTGTCCATTCATCATGATTTGTGCTAATGATGCAATCAGGTTATTTATACGTGACCTTTCAATACCATTTGTGCCTGCAATCATTTTGAGGCAGTTCTAGTGCTTCAACTGCAATTGGTTCATGTCCAGCAGTTTACTGCTAAAACATTGTAACTTTTCAATACTGCAAACATTCCCATTCTTTCCCTTCTCTTTTTCCTCCTCGTTTTAAGGCACTATTGTGGAAGAGCACCTTGGCAATGTGTTAAAATGCTTGCGGCATAGCTGCTCCCACATACTTCCTGTTGGTGCCAGATATTGGCATTCCTATGGGTTTTTGTATGTGGAAAACGAAACCCTGGGGAAGCAACTCAAAGCAACAGGTAAAGTGAAGTGACATGTGGATGATCCAGAATAAATCCACTTCAAATGCACTATTAATGCATTGATAATATGTCGCTGCACACACATGCAATGAGACAGTAGCCTGTAAATCAGGGTAAAGGTAAAGGTAAAGGGATCCCTGACTGTTGGGTCCAGTTGCGGACAACTCATCTCGCTTTATTGGCCGAGGGAGCCAGCGTACAGCTTCCGGGTCATGTGGCCAGCATGACTAAGCTTCATCTGGCAAACCAGAGATGTGCACGGAAACGCCTTTTACCTTCCCGCCAGAGCGGAACCTATTTATCTACTTGCACTTTTGATGTGCTTTTGAACTGCTAGGTTGGCAGAAGCAGGGACAGAGCAACAGGAGCTCACCCCGTTGCGGAGATTCTAACTGCTGACCTTCTGATCGGCAAGCCCTAGGCTCTGTGGTTTAGACCACAGAGCTACCCGCGTACCTGTAAATCAGGTTACAGTCCCGCAATGAGACCAAGCTAAAGGGACAACGCCCCCCCTCAGCTTCCAAAACTTACAGTATATCTGCTCTCTGTCAGGTTGCATTTCTTAGTGCGTAAAGTATTGATCTGATGTGAAGATATCTTTCCTGTTCTGGTTGATTCAGGAGGGTTCTGGAAGCTTCTCTGTGTGAAAGAAACAAGCAGGAGGTTCATGATATTTGGGTTATTTCTTCAGAGAAGCTGAGTACAGCTGGCTTAAACTGGTTCTGTTATCTCTTTCAGTCAAGGTCATGCTGACTATAAAAGCAGGGCCACTTTCTCTATCTCTTTTCCTTCTGGTGTGGTGTTCTGTACATAGTGTTATTATAAGTTATTGTAAGTTTAAGTTAAGTCTGCTGCAACTGGATTTCTTATGGACAGTGCCAATCCTGAATGTATTGGATTTGTGACCATTATGCTCATTTGCCTTCAGTAGCAGTAAAGCTCTGCTGGATGAAATACAATCACCTTTGGTCTATTTTTTGGAATCCTGCAACGTGTTTAAGTTTTTACTCTGCTAACTATACATTGGAATCTGCTCTGGATCAATATTGAGTAGAATTCAATGGCACTCACATGATCCTGCACCCAAGACCTGTCATATAAATGTATGCTACTTGCTAGTGAACAACAGCCGGGGATAGATTCCCAAAGCCATCCACTTGACCGCTTTTGGCCTGATCCAGCAAATCATTTTACTTGCTCAAATTAAATAACCCAAATTTCTGAAATATCATTTTTTCACTCAAATCCCCACTTTTCCAGTGTCTCCTCCTCATTCATCACTGAAGTTGGCTTGTTTCAAGCAAACCATAGTGCACATTAAGCACCGTTGGATACATTCAGATGACATGGCAAAAATGGAAGCATGTGCTTCTGATCTTCTCCAAATAGCCACACTGGAGGAAGATGGGGCAGCACATGAGCCCAACATAGCTTAGGGTTTCTTCCTAGTTGTGATAAGCCATGGTTTGTAATGCAGACCTGAATTGGCATTGCACAAATCACATCTAGACGGTGTTTCACATATGGAAGTCTGCTTCTACCAGCAGATCCCCAATGGTTTGTGCATGCCAACGATAAAGATTTTTAGGCAGAGATTGCTAATTTCCCTAAATATTATGTTTAATTTTTGTCTATTTTAAAAGGGAGCCTCATGTGCCTAAATCAAGGACACCATAGAGCACGAGGGATTTTTAGAGATCTCACCAGAAATCAGAGCTGCAGAGGGTGGTGCAGTCTTGGGTGCAGGCAGAAGGAAGTGATGCAGCGATGGTGCCATGGGGATAGGTGCTTCAGAGGTGGAGGCAGTGGTATGGGCAGTGCGGCAGAGCAGAGCAGGACCTTCTGTTCCTCGCCATCCCTGGGTGAGGCTTAACAATGGCTTTTCCTTAAAAATGATCGTCCGTTATCACTTTATGATACAATCCAGCATGGGATTTCAGTGGATTTCTGCTGTCCTACTGAATCATAATTTTGTGGTGCCATATTTAAAAAATAAATAAAAATGGCCCAGGGACTTAGCCGCTCTGCACATCACATTTTTAAAGTGAAGCAAATTATATAACTGCAGTTCTCTAGCAAACGTTTGTAATCATTGAGAGACTGTAGCTGTATATGTATTTACCTCAGATTAAGCCCCAGGCAGCAGAGTGGGGTTTACCTCTGAGGAAACATGCATGGGATTGAATGGTAGGTGTCAGTTAATAGGTATAATGGTGCTCAGTATGGCTGGCATCAAAATACAGTGGTGCCTTGGGTTACAAACAACCCGGGTTACAAACACTTTGGGTTACAGACTCCGCTAACCCAGAAGTAGTACCTCAGGTTAAGAACTTTACCTCAGGATGAGAACAGAAATCATGCGGCGGCAGTGGGAGGCCACATTAGCTCAAGTGGTACCTTAGGTTAAGAATGGTTTCAGGTTAAGAACAGACCTCCGGAATGAATTAAGTTCGTAACCAGAGGTACCACTGTACCTGGTATATATCCATGGCTGAACCATTTCGAATGCCAATTTATGGACATAGTATCTAGCAAGGGCATGAAGAGGATACCAAGCTCCTAACATTCTGATGCTGTAAGTGTTAAACTGGTATTCTTAGATTATATGAATATAGTAATATTGTATTTTAGAGCTTTGTTCTGATGGTCAGCAAAAGCCTTCCAAATGTGGAAATATATGTTCATGACAGATATATCGGCAAACAGGGGAGGGATGCTAAGTCTTCCAGGAACTTTTACGAATGGCATTTTTGAGACTATGATTCAGTAGACATTGTTCCATATGGCCCGTTTCAGTGCTGACACATTTAGGACCATGGCAAGAGACAAATAGACATATGAAGTTGCAAGAACACACGTTTCATTTTCTGAAAAACAAATGCCTGGAAATGCAGTGAATGTGTTTGCTCCATGTCCACCGATTTCACTTAGAATGAATGCCGAGGGGGTCACATGTGTCATCTCAAGTGTTAACAGCAGCTGTGGGGCAGGAGATTCCAACCAGGAGCAAAGGGTCTCAGAAGGCGTTCACCGTTTCCGCTCCTGCTCTGGTTCTGATGAAAAATATTCTCTTCTTCTGGTGGCTATTGCCTCCAGAGAGCAAAGACACTTATGGGAATGTGCCTTCCAGGACTGATAGCTCCCATGGGTCCATATGCATGTACAATTTTTGTTGGGACTATAGCGGTCCTTCCCATGTGCTGTGGTTCCAACATGCTGTGGACTCAGATGACACCCTCCACTGAAGTTATTAATACTGGGGGGATGACGACAATTATTGTATTTCAAGTAACTCATTTAGCATCACATCTACTTTGGTCCTAGGACTGTACGTACATTACAATGGTGTACAACGAGAATAATGGTGTGAGGAGATGCCAGGGCAGTGGCATACCAGACACACTTAAGAGCTTCTCATTCTGCTCCAAGAGAGAGTGAGATGTGCTTGAAAGTGTGGCAAGGCCACAGTCTGGAGAAAAGGGATGCACAGTCGCCAGTAAGATAGACATGCTAACAGCTACCATTTCTGAGACCAATTCCAGGGAGGAGGAGCTTAGAATAAAAGGAGCAGAGATGTGGAAGAGATGCCAGTGAGATAGAAGTTCTCAGGTGGGGAAGCATAAATATGGTGGATAGTGAAGACAAAAGAGGGAAGGGTTGGACAGGGGGACAAGGCCAAGGGGAATGAACAAGCACCTCCCCAAAGTAGCCGCAAAAGGTGAGAGAGGTGAAAGGAAGGACTGAGGGGTGAGAGAAACTACCTGAGCAGGAAAGCTGGTTTCACCGGGGACACAGCACACAGATCTATGTGCAGTGCTGGGTATTTACTGTAAAGCTGTGTCATAGAAGGGATCCCATGATGATAAGTGCTCTAATGTCAGTCTGAGTAAGAGGCCTACCAGGAGTCAATGAAGGTAAAGGACTTCTTGGTGTTCCAAGGATCCTTGGGATGTGGGGAGGAAGGTTTGGAGAAGTTCACAGAGGCTATATGTGAGATGGTGATCACAAGCTCTGCTTCCCTGTTCACACACTCAGACCAACTTGTGAAAGGACCTCCACACTCACAAATGGAGTGTGTATAGACTCTTTCTGAATGATCAGGGATGGCATTTTTTTGCACAAACCAAGCCTAAGCACCTACAGTGTGTACACATGTAACTCTTTCACCATGGGGTTCATGAACACAAGGGACACAACCTCAGTCCCTTGGCCACTTGTTGATTGCTCCACAGTGTCACGCATGCATATTCTTCTGTCTTCACCCTTGGAATGACTTCCCCCTAAGAAAATGTGTTTGTTTAGTTAAAAGCATGCCTATACCACTTAATATTTCAAAAATCTTACCAGCACAGACGCTAGATTAGCAATGATCTGAGGACCCTGAGAGAGGTCCCTGCTGAGGCATAAGTATTTATGTGTGTTGCAATGTAAAATTTATAGAATGGGTGACTGTGCTACCCTATATAGGGTCTGTCACCCTACTCTCACTGGGTCAAATTTCTTGGGTTTCTGGAGCTTCTAACCCCTGTCCCCAGGCTACATAAACTGAAAGGAGGGAAGCAGATGTTGCTATTATCCTGCCCCCCGGTCCTTGTTCTTTTTATCCCTTGTTCTGGACAGGTGTGCTGTATGTTTATAAAGGTTTGCAGTGGGTGCCAAGAATAACATCGCAGGACATTCTGCATTTGAATTAATAATGTCAGCTGAGTAAAATATTCCCCTTAAATTTCAGACATAAATTAATATCTTCATATTATCTTAATAATGACACACCAGTGTCACATATGACCTCAATAAGAACAATTGTCATTTTTAATGAAATCTGGAAGAAAAAGCTAGTTCTTGTACAATATGAGAAATGTTCCTATCTCCTACAGTATATGCCCTCCCCATGAATCTATAATGCTCACCATACAATTGTTTTTCAGCACTTTCTCTCACTCTAACCTAGCCTCTTATTCAATTATAATGCTCGAATGAGTCACATGCAATATTTCCAGTCCACTTTTCCTGGCTCATGAAACTTTTTAACGAAATGTTAGCATTTGCAGACACCAGATGTTTTGACATAAGGAGAAGCAATATGCAAATTTTAATCCATGCTAGGAACAATAGCCTGCAGGCACCATTTTTTTATTACATGAATCATATACTTAACCACAATGTGGTGGATTATATCAGAATCATTGCCATCCTGAGCATTCTACACTTGTCTTGTAGTTGCCAATTAATGAAAGTGATATATATTTAAGTTGATGGGTATCAGTGATTTAACCGAGACCACTTGGCACTTAACTACCAGAGCATCCCTGATTAAATTTGTGGTCCTGACACTGATTAGTATCAAAACTTCACAGGTGTGTCTCTAATCGGCATTGACTGTCAATACACAAGATGCTGACATCAAATTTGATTGTAAGCGCTTTTGTAATATCACTGTCTCTAATCAGGTAGGCAGCATGCAATGTTTTCTTAATTTGAATATTGCGATTCAATTTCTCCATGCTGTATATAACCCTTAACGGCTCCCTTCTACCAGGTGCTGAGCATTCTTTGGATTAAAATGCACTAAGCCCTTTGCAGATTCAGATCCCTAGTGTGTTACCACACACGAGAGTCACATTTCCTTTTCTAGTTCATCAAATTCAAAATTAACTGCAAGAGTGCTAATTAGCCTCCACTGTTTGCAACACAATAATTAAAAGAGTTATAATTAAACAATTCCAAAGCAAATAAATCTGATGTATGACTAATGGTCTCTAAAATAATAAAAAAACGCTGTGTTTTAAAATGTGCACCACCAAAACTACAAAACTTTGCTAAATTGTATTCATATTTAATCACAGTGCGCCATTCTATGATATATATACTTAAGCTAACACATGCATTCCAAGAATGGAAGTGCTCTTAGTACCAGGAGTTTTAAACGTTAACAAGCAAATCCTTACTAAAGTTCATTAAACATGGGTATCTTCCAAGTGCCAAAATGTTGTCTAATTATCGGCTTTCTGAAATGTTTTACATCCTAAAGTACCATATTGTTTATCCTAGATTGTCTGGGGAACATCTAGTATATTAAAAAGGGTTTCCAGTACTTCTTTGTGAATTAACTGATAGCATCTTGCCTGCTAGCAATTCCGCAACATTTTAAAAATGTTTCCCATAAATCAAAGCCTTAGCAGCAGGAATAAACAGAAGGGAGGAGATCGTATTAAATGTATAATGGGAAGCTACTGGATCATGATGCCTTATAATGGATGCAGTGTTTAGCTGTTGTTCGACTTTGTCTCTGCTGGGTACCCTCTCAGATGTGCTTAGCTGGTGTTATTATATTGTCTCGCTGGATGTGATGCTTATTGTCAGTCTGAACAAAACAACTTCATGTGGGCTCTACAAAGACCTATTTTACTTTTGCTTGAGAATTGTATACCTATAATAAATATAAATACCAGCCCATATTAAAAGTAGTTTTAATAAAGATTGCATAAAGGTACGAAATAAAGCACCTTCTGTCGCATACTTAGAAAACAAGAGATTTGTATTAACAGGAGAAAATAGCAATTACTATAAAAATGACTCTACAGTCTCATAATAGCAATGTAAATGTCTTAACTGATCTAAAAGACTTAACATAATTTTAAATTACAATAATTTTACATTCTCCGTTTTTATATACAACCCTATTACAGCCAAATGTATTATAATAACAATGTTCTTATTAAGATTAAGTGGCTGAATTATTCTCAGCCCTTTATAGTATAAAGCAACAGCATTTCTAGCTCTTAAAAAAAAGGTTTCACTTTTAGCATTTGATATCTACAATGTCGGCCATAAAACACTCTAGGGTTCGGGATTTTTGTTGTTGTTGTTCAATGAGGACCTGTGTCCATTTCACAAATTAGACAAGACAGCAATATTTCAGTTCCTCATTTTGCATAACGATGAGTTTACTGGTCCATGTATTCTGGAAGAACAAGATAATTCTCGAATGTCTGTTATTAGCTTGTGGGGTGGGGAGCTAACCAGCCCTTCTGCTCCAATGAATATTTCAGTTCCTAAGGCCTCCACCATATGAACAGTACATACCTATTACTAAGACTTGATTAAAGCTGTATTGGAAGCCTCTCGGACATATTTCTCATAAACTACACTTGTAGCATACACTCAAATATTAATCTGGTCTGCTTTCCTTTCCCATTCCGGGGAATGTTGCGTGAACTAAGACAGGAAGTTCCATCTCCTTTCTATAAAGAGCTCTATATGAGATCTCCCAGGGTTTGATCTTGCCAGGTGCTGAGTGTCAGTAAAATAACAAAGGCCTGTAGCCAAAGGCACTATGCAGATACTTAACACAATTTGCACAGCAATTATTTTTGAGATTGGTGCAAAACCTGAGTGTGACCAAGCATACTAGAGATTTCAACCTGCGCTGGGCTGCTGTCCATTCAAATGGCAGGCATATAATCCGACAGTTGGGAGATTTGTCTGCTCGTGTTATATAATGGAATTGCTTTTTAAAAAAAATAAATAAAAATTCAAAACGAACATTTGAAACACTTATGCATGGGTACTGCAATGTCTTTTTCAGAGAAGTAAGGAGATTCAGTATCTCCTAAAATCCAGAGTTCAAAGGAACGACCAAGCATGACCATAGAAGCTGAATGAGAAAACCATGTAGAACATTCATATTTAATTTCTTTATCTCCATTAAGGACTTGTCCACCGATGTCTTTAAAATAATGTGATTTCTATGAAAGGCCAATCTGAAATACTCTCTCACTTTCCACTTCTGAAACATCACTTAACTTTTCTAAGTGCAAAGTTGGGGGCGGATGAGTGCCAGCTTATTTCCTGATTATTAGTATTTGATATAGAATTATTCTATTTATTCAGTTCAACAACCCACACTATTCTTCATGATCCCTCTAGATATGAAAATGATGTGAGTAACCCATGCCCTCTTACTGCTAAACCTCTATTATTTCATTAATCTATATGTACCATTACAAGAATATTACCACCTTAACACATATAGTTACCCTAATAATCCGCTGCGATTCCAAGGTCACCTTTTGGATGGTAAATCTAGATTGATAAAATATCACCAGAAAGTTAAACCCCACATCCGTCTGTACTGTAGTTTTAGCATAAAACGTTGGCAAGGGGAACAAGCTATATCATAGTACAGCAAAGTAAACAAGCTACACTTCTTAAATATTACTTAGCTGTAATTATTATGGTTGAAAATAATATTATAATCTAATGATTACTGACTCCAATGAGTATAAAGTTGTGCACTAAGCTCGCTGTTTTTCGCATTGTTCACAGTTCAACCCTATTCATGTCTACTCAGAAGCAGGACAATGAATTCAGTAAGATTTCCCCCAGGTAACTGTTCATAGAACTTCAGTCTTAATTGTGTATGATATGTAACATCATAATTGCAGGAATTATGCATCTTTTCTAGTCTATTTGACCGACATACTTTATCGATTCCTTTCTCTGATCAATAATGTGAAAATACTTGAATTTTTCAGGTAACAGATTTCCATAAACTGCAAAACAATGTTTTAAGCATTGCTATTTCGTTTTTTTTAAAAAAATAAACAAATTCTTCAACATTCCTGCTGCATTAATGGACAAACAACATCTCAGATAGAGAGATAGAAAGTCTATCTAACTTGTATTAACTAACTCTCCAGTTGGATAATATTCCCATTCTCCAGAGTTTTAGAACCAGTATCAATATGTTTAAAAATCACCAAATATTAGGACTGAGCACATAAGGAGCTTTCCCTCAAATTGTGGGGATGGGGAAGATTTAGGGGCAAAAAAAAAGGAGGTGAAAGTGATTTTTCTTTTCTTTTCTTGCCACTACTTTCAGCTTCATGGCAGTGGGTCTTCCCAGGATGCTAGCGGCCAATTTACTCTCACAATGTTCCTGAAACAATGTTACCTTTTCACAAAGAATTGTTTTATGAGGAATTGGGGTTAAGAAATGCCTCCTTAAAAACCCCCAAACCACTTCATGCTATGTGATAACTGTGTCAGTTTGGGGGGCATTGTGAGGGGGACAGAATGGTGGCCGGAAAATAGGTGACTGCCAAGAAATCACAGTAAGTTTCATCCTCATCTCCCCAAAACAGTTGAAAAGTCCATCTCCCCGGCCTGTGAAATTGGCAACCATCTCAATTCAGCCCTGATAAACACATTATCTAAGGTGTCTCATTCACTGTGGGAAAGGTGAGTGATATTGGTTATTTAGCACAGGCCTAAGATGTAGGGCAGGGAGGATGTAGGGCAGGGACGTGGGTGGCGCTGTGGGTAAAAGCCTCAGCGCCTAGGGCTTGCCGATCAAAAGGTCAGCGGTTCGAATCCCCGCAGCGGGGTGCGCTCCCGTTGTTCGTTCCCAGCGCCTGCCAACCTAGCAGTTCGAAAGCACTCCCGGGTGCAAGTAGATAAATAGGGACCGCTTACTAGCGGGAAGGTAAACGGCGTTTCCGTGTGCAGCTCTGGCTCGCCAGAGCAGCGATGTCACGCTGGCCATGTGACCCGGAAGTGTCTGCGGACAGCGCTGGCCCCCGGCCTCTTGAGTGAGATGGGCACACAACCCTAGAGTCTGTCAAGACTGGCCCGTACGGGCAGAGGTACCTTTACCTTTTAGGATGTAGGGCAGTGACAGAGACTCCGGTGCTTAAACCACGTGCCTCTCAGTTTCAGGCCTAGCTTGGTTAGCTACTGTAGACCCAGAGTATTCTCAGCTCCTTTGGGAGAGCAGTGCTGGCCAGTTTATATGGTCTAGGAGCAGACTGGACTGAAAACTACCGCTCCAAGGTCGGCTCCTGAATGCCCGCCCCCAGGCCACCATGGATTGGCTGAAATTCAAACCAGGTCTGGCGGGGATCCGTGTTGCTCCACAGCAGCCAGGAATAGAGCTAATGGGAAGGTGGTGGTGCTCTGGTCGGTCCCAGAGTCATTGCAACAGGATCCAACCACCGTCCACCCTTGAACCGGGGAAGCAGCCATTCTCAGCTCCTTTGGGATGACAGATTCTGTTATAAACAGTAGTAGTCTAGCTTTTTGCCTTTGATTGGTCAACAGAACAGTACCGTCTGCTTGCTGAACTTCAGGTTGTGGCTTCACCATCTCTTACTTCAGGCTCCCAAATTGTTATACCCATCTCCAAATCTTGAGTCATGTATGGCTGCCTTTGGGCCCAACACAGCCCCGACAGCAGTCCACTGGTTTTTTGGGGATACAACCAGTGCTTTTTTTTCAGGGGGTATTCAAGGGTTTGCAAAACCAGCACCTCTTTTTGTCTTTGTTAAAAAGTGTGGCACTTACTGTAACAACTTCCTGGTGAATACCGGCACCTATTTGTCTAGAAAAAAACACTGGGTACAATATTGGTGTATAATTGCAAGGAAACACATCTGCAGCATTATTAGTAAATAAATATGAATCAGTGGATTGGATCCAGACTGGGTCACACTGAGAGCAGATCCATTGAAATCAATAAAACTGAAGTTAGTCTTGTCTTAATGGGGCCCTACAAATTTCAGTGGCATGACCAAGTCTAGATCTTATCCATTGCAAAATGTCAGCTTTGAAATATCAGTGTTACTGTGATCACTTCCAACCAAAGATATGCTTTTCACCATCACTTCTTTCCAGGGGGAACTCACAGGAACTCAGTTCTCGCACCTCTCAGGTGGGTTCTGGCATGTCTCAGGTGCCATTCTAAGAGAACAAGGGAGGTGACTTCCGGAACCTCTTTTTCTATAAAAATAGCACTGCTTTTCACTCTATTGCTCATCTGTGTTGTATGCACACACCTAAACTATATATTCCCAGGGAGGTTCTCTCAACAACAGCTGACTCCTTTCTTTTTCCAGTTGAGCTGAGCAACAACATAAATATGTTTCATAATTTTCTTAGCACCAACAAGTCAAAACAAAACAAAACAGCAGCACCCTAACTATGCAGTCTTTTCCGTGCTATACATCATCTCCATCATCTGAACTGAAGCTACTTCTTCTGCTGCTTCCTTTGGACACAGCAGGAGACACAGAGGATAACAGTGGATCTGTCCCAAATGGTGATATTGTATCGTCCAGCAATATGTCATCCAACCTCTGCTCTTTCAAAGCGGCACTAAAAGACAAATCTGTAAAGTGCGAGAGTGGATCCGAAAAGGCTGCAGAGGCATCACCAAGGTCAGAGTGTTGCTCGTGGACCACAGCAAGATGTTGAGAATAGTCTACTGAATTCTCTTCTTGATAGACCTGCTGTTTCATGACATGGGATGCTAAGTCCACCGTGCTGATTGTAGGCATGATTGGCAGGCCATGAGCTCGTGCTTGTATTTCTAGTTCCTGTGGTTTAAGACAATAATATTTAGAACATCACTGTAAAAGGTGAGTTGATTTTGTTTCCGTAAACCAGAAAGGGGAAACTGTGGCCTACCAGATGTCATTGGACTCAAACTCCCATCAGCCCCAGTCAACATGGCCAATGGTCAGGGATTATTAGAAGTGTACTCCAACAATATTTGGAATGTCACAGAGGTTTCCATCCCTGTTGTAGTCTGAGATGTGGTAATGAGGGAATTGAAAGCTACATCTGAAATAATTCTGAAATCTATTTTGACAGTATGTTTAAAATGTGCAATATTCATACTGCTGACAAACATTGTACAGCATGTTGTTTTTTAGTAGCATAACAGTGATGTTCACACATCATACTAAACCAGACTTCCACAACCTGATGCCCTACGGGTGTTTTGAACTAAACCCACCATCATCCTTGACCACTGGACATGTTTGCTGGGGCTGATAGAAGCTTGAGTCCTATATCATCTGGCAGCTACCAGGTAGGGCAAAATTGCACTAGAACACAGTAGGTTGTGAAGCTGGCTTGTTTAATGAGCCAGAGTTTGCTTAAAACCACAAACTCTGCTTCTTGCATAATGGCAATCCAGGATACTGTGGAAGTGAAACTACACACTGACAAAATCCTTCTTCTGCCCTTCTTTGAGGACAGGGGAACACACAAGGCTGTTCAGGCTTGTAAATGTTACACTGAACTATGGTTAGCATGATAGGGGCATGTGGACATTATGATTAACTATGGTTTGTCATGATGGTAATGAACCTGGGAGAACTAGAAGGAGGATATTGGAAAACCTTGGGTTTTTTTTGCTAAGCACTGTTTAGTGTTATGTCCAAATTTCAACAAACTGTGGTTAGTGTTAACTGTAGCTTACAGAAATTAGCCTACTACAAACCATGGCTTATTAGTTAATGCATTTCAATAAACCATATTTAGTTTAACTACAGTTCAGACATAAAGCTAACATATAATTAATTGGAAATGGAAGTAAAATGTTCTGATCTCCTCCTCATAGTCGTGGCAGAGGAGAAAAGGGAAACAGTGGGTGCAGAATCCTAAGACTCGTTCTCATTATGACAAGTCAGAGTTTATTGATATGTTTGAAAACTGGTAATATCATGGGCATTTTCAAAGCATAAAAGAGTATATTGAAGACTTCAGTGTTTAATTTTTATTTTCAAGGAACCAAGTTGTTGAAAGGAGTACCATGGCTACGAACAATGGACATCTATTTACATTGCGGCTCAATCCACCCAAAGTTAAGCATTTTTAAATTCCATTATTTCAGTGAGAAAATTACAATGTAATCATAGATATTTAACCATCTACTATGACCCGTTAAACTCAGCAGGGCTTACTAATATGTCTACTCAGAGGTAAGTCGCATAGAGTTCCGTGGGCTTACTCCAAGGTGTGAGTACAAGATTGTAACCTTTAATTTCTCATTTAAATCAATGGCTCCTAAGAATGACTAATTGTGACTGGATCAACGGTTGGATGCATGATCCAGCCAAACCTAAGCCCTTTGGAATCGCCTTGATTTTAATGGGAGAGTTAAGCATATGCTTAATCTCCCCCACTGAAATCAGCAGCTTAATTTTCGATGGATTGTGCCCTGCATTAAGTACTTAGAAGTGATGAGAAAATCCTGCCAGCGTTTCTACTTGCTAATTATCTACCAAAATTCAGGAATGCTATCTAGAAGCACACCAGATACCTTACCCAATTAAATATGTTATAAATCATGTGCGCTCTGCTACAGAAAGCTGCGGAAAGATGATGTGTGCCTTAATTTAACGTGGCACAACATACCCCAAGGTAACACAATGTCACGGGCATTTTTCAAAGTGCTATGCAATATCCTGGAGTCTTGAGTGTTCAAATACTATTTTCAACAAACAAATGAAATAAGGAGTGGTTTTTCCCCCTCCCCACCTTCAATACTGTGGATTTTACCTAGGTCCGATATACACGAAGGGCAGAATGTCCTTACAGTCTTCCCCTCTAAACCACAGCAATATACACCGTTGTGCGGCTAGCCCTACAAGTACTGCTGCACAAATTAAATACTGCAATCAGTAAGATTTTTCAGCATTGTTCTGTTAAAGCACTGTGGATGATTGGGAAGATACTGCAAGACACAATTTGATGATGGAGAAGCGGGGAGGGGGGAGAAAGGAAACTCGACCCCAACGGGTCCATCCCGCTACAAACCTGAATTCGAAGCAAAAGCCTCCTATTGGCCTGTTCTAATTTCTTCTGTCTATGCTCTAATTCTCTGCCTCTTTGTTGTTCTTTTTGTAACCACTTGATATACTCCACCGATGCTTTTAAAATAGTTCCTTTGTTCCAGCGCATATCACTGCAGAAAGTGGAGATAACCTTTTCACAATTGTGCATGTCAGCAAAATTCATAAGAACGTACAAAATCTTTTACATTAATATGAAATAATGATTTACATGACCATTATTCACTCTTAGATATTATTGCTTCTGAATGGAAATTTTAATAGAATAGTTAAGAAGCCCTTATATAGTAAAATTAATCCCAGAATGAAAATAAGTGTCAAAAGAAAGTAATAAAGTGACTTTTTGTGTGTGGAAGAGCTAAATGCAATATCATGATTCTACCATTACAGTTTTTATATTTTTAGTGAAAATTGCTTTTATTATTAACTCCAAGATTAAAATCTATGTGCAGTATTTCTACATTAATGAACTAGGAAACATACATTACTGAGAGTTTAAGCCTAAATTTTTAAAGATCATTTCAAATATACTTCTCTTTTTTCCTGACTTTCTAATGAGGATGCTTTTATGCTTATTGGAATAATAATAAAAAAGGCTCAGTTTTGATCCCTACTGCTGATGATACACAGAAACCATAGTTTAGCAACTATTATGTCATATTACAAAACCTGTGTGATTAATGCAAACTAAAACAAACTTCTCAATATACCGTATGAACACCTATTGCCTTGTATTGCATTGCACATTCATGCTGAAGCAGTTTAAGAGGAGTTACCAACAACTGCAATTGTACAACTGCAATCACACAGAGTTGCATGCATCAAGGTGTATATTTGAAGTGGTGACATAAGGAAAGACAGACACTTTGTAGAGTTGAGAGGGCACCTTGCCCAGATCATGTCTCATAGGGTGTCACAGAAGCTATGTTAGTTTCTGCCAGCTTATACACTTTCACAACTGTACAGATCTTTAGGACCAAGGTGCCAATATAATTGGTCCTGAGTAATGAGCTGCTTCTTCTTACAAGGAAGTTTGGCAAAACAATGCAAATAAACAGTGTGGTCATTCCCTCAAAACATCTGGGTTGAATCAACAAGTATAGGGATTTTCATATGAGGGCCAGTGAAGCCAAACTGGGTATACTGGCTTAAGCTGTGATCTATACCCTAGCGACCTGGAATTTCTGTCTTTCTGGAAGTTTCATGTTTTTATCAGTCCATCCCCTCCTCTCCCAATCTCAGTGATTCAAATAGAGCCAATGTCAAGTTTAGTTAGGTCTGGATTGCAACAAAGAGAAGCCAACCAGGTGATATCCAACTACCGTAAGTCATACATAGAATAAAACCACTAAGATAAAGGTGCTTAATTTATATAGGTCTGTAAATGATGTTGCATTTAGCTCTTCCACACACAAAAAGTCACTTTATTACTTTTTTTTTGACACTTATTTTCATTCTGGAATTAATTTTTACTATATAAGGGCTTCTTAACTATTCTATTAATAGTGGGTTTACTCTGCATATGACTTAGTTGGCTATCACCCATTGTAATTTACCGTATTTTTTGCTCTATAAGACTCACTTTTTCCCTCCTAAAAAGTAAGGGGAATAGTGTGTGCGTCTTATGGAGCGAATGCAGGCTGCACAGCTATCCCAGAAGCCAGAACAGCAAGAGGGATTGCTGCTTTCACTGCGCAGCGATCCCTCTTGCTGTTCTGGCTTCTGAGATTCAGAATATTTTTTTTCTTGTTTTCCTCCTCCAAAAACTAGGTGCGTCTTGTGGTCTGGTGCATCTTATAGAGTGAAAAATACGATATATGCTATGTTGTACACTATGCTGCATTACTATTCAGGGAATCTTTTCCGGGATTTATATGAACAGCGGTAGTTAACAGCGCTGTGGGGTTGCCTTACTTGCCTGTCCTCCCTCTGGCTGAGTAGCCGCTGCATACAAGGACAGAGAGAGGCAAGGTTGGTGCACCGTAATATATATATATATATATATATATATATATATATATATATATATATATATATATATGGCCTATGACTGCACTAAGTTTATCGCTGGTGAGTTCATTCAACGCAGCTTGTCACATCAACCATATACTTATGTTAGTCTCACATAGCTTTGTATTGTTATAAAAATCCTTAATTTAATCAAATATTTCTTAGCTCTTGGAAGGGGGAAATGTGTCAAAGAGATATTCCACCCCAACATCGTGTGGAGCTGTATGCGCAAGAAAATGAAAGGCATAATGTTTGTATAAATAAGCAGCTACATGATTGCATCACAATCATAATACCGCATACCATTTAGGCTTAGTGGAGTGGCATTAGAACTCCAAAGATGAAAGCATAGGCAGTAAATAATAAACTGAGCAGTTAATTCTAATGCCGCTTTAGGCTTTTAAAATCATGCTATTTACAGCGGTGTTTTGCCAAACCCCCTCTTGTAGGAAGCAGAGGTTTACAGCTCACTCGGTCCCAGTTGTGAAGTGCACAGGAAGGCATTTGCAATTGGGGGGGGCCTTCAATCAGGGTTCCCCTTATCTTTTTTTCTGAACTAAAAAGCCCCAGAGAATTTTGGTTGTACTTTTGGACACTTTTTCCAGTTCTACGATGTCCTTTTTCTGATATGACAACCAGAACTGCACTCAGTATTCTAAGTATGTGATTGCACTATGGACTTTTAAAAGGTGTTATGATATTGGCGTTTTTGAAAAATCAATCCTTTTCTAAATTTTCCCTAATGTAGAATGCTTCTTTATCATAGCTGCCACAAACTGGGCCAATGCTTTCATTGGATTATCCACCATGACCCCAAGATCTCCTTCCTTGTCAATCACCTTCACCATGCAAGGTTAAGGGGTGGCAGAAGGATGACACACAGCTCACTTTATAATTAACTTAAAATGAACTGCAGTTGGTATTTATTGCTGATTCATCCAGTTTGGAAAGTTCCTTTTGGAACTCTTTATATTCCCCTTTTGTTTTTACCACTCTGAATAATTTGGTGTCATCACCAAAACACGCACCTGATGGCTCACTCCAAATCATTTATGAATTACTAAACCATCACCCATCCCAATACAGATCACTGGGTAAAGGTAAAAGGGTAAAGGACCCCTGGATGGTTAAGTCCAGCCAAAGGCAACTATGGGGTTGCGGCGCTCATTTCACTTTCAGGCCGAGGGAGCCGCCGTTTGTCCACAGACAGCTTTTCAGGTCATGTGGACAGCATGACTAAACCGCTTCTGGCGCAACGGAACACTGTGACGGAAGCCAGAGTGCACAGGAACACCGTTTACCTTCCTGACACAGCGGTACCTATTTATCTACTTGCACTGGTGTGCTTTTGAACTGCTAGGTTGGCAGGAGCTGGGACAGAGCAACGGGAGCTCACCCCGTCACAGGGATTCGAACTGCTGACCTTCTGATCGGCAAGCCCAAGAGGCTCAGTGGTTTAGACCACAGCGCCACCCACGCCCCCAGTTCTTCCATTTGTCTGCTGTCTATTTATTCCTACTCTTCCTGTTTCTCCTTGTCTAGTTATTTTCATCATTTTAACTTCAACTCTTTCTGCCAACATGTTCAAATTCAAATAAAAGAAATGGGGCAACCATCCAATAAAGTCCCCCCCCCCAAGTTAAAAACAGGTCCTTTGGTAATCCTATTTACCACAATAATTTTAAGAAGATTTCTCAGCTTTTTGGGGGGAGGTGTGTGAAGCCCATGAAACCATAAAGCATTTTTGTTATTGCCAAGCAGAGAGGAGCAGCACAGGTTTTTCACTGCAATGCGCTCTATGTGGGGCTGCCTTTGAAAGTGACCCGGAAACTACAACTAATACAGAATACGGCAGCTAGACTGGTGACTGGGAGTGGCCGCCAAGACCACATAACACCAATCTTGAAAGACCTACATTGGCTCCCAGTACGTTTCCAAGCACAATTCAAAGTGTTGGTGCTGTCCTTTAAAGCCCTAAATGGCCTCGGCTCAGTATACCTGAAGGAGCATCTCCACCCCCATCTTTCAGCCCAGACACTGAGGTTCAGCTCCGAGGGCCTTCTGGCGGTTCCCTCACTGCGAGAAGTGAGGTTACAGGGGAACCAGGCAGAGGGCTTTCTCAGTAGTGGAACGCCCTCCCATCAGATGTCAAGGAAATAAACAACTACCTGACTTAAACTCTGTTTAGGGAAGTTTTTAATGTTTGCTCTTTTATTGTGTTTTTAATATTCTGTTGTAAGCCGCCCAGAGTGGCTGGGAAAACCCTGCCAGATGGGTGGGGTATAAATGAATTATTATTATTATTATTATTATTATTATTATTATTATTAATTTCACTTCAGCTAAACAGCAAATCTAGTTGGAGAACTGATTTAGTATGGGGAAGTGGCCAGCATATAAAAGGTTAAGTAGAACTCCTTCCCCAACCCCAACATTTCTTCCCTCAGTTGTGAGAATATGTGACTGTTTTACCTGTTTTTGGAGGAGCAGGTTTTGAATTGTTAAAAAAAAAAATTCTTCTATTTTTAATTGCATTGGAAGGAAGGCTGAGATAGAAATTTAGTAAATAAATAAAAATATTTGCAAAAGCAAATATTTGTTCCATTGTATTGCACATTCTTTTGACTTGTCAAGACAGTATCAGACATCATAGAGCCAGGGCTTTTTTTGAACTGGAGCTCACTTCCAGCACCTTTCAGGTGGACACCATTTCCATAATAAGAGAACAAGGGAGGCAGTCATGATGAGTTCTGGTTCTCTCTCTCTCTCTCTCTCTCTCTCTCTCTCTCTCTATTGTTGTTGTTTAGTCGTTTAGTCGTGTCCGACTCTTCGTGACCCCATGGACCAGAGAACGCCAGGCACCTCTGTCCTCCACTGCCTCCCGCAGTTTGGTCAAACTATATACAGCCCTGCATAGCATATATACATGTCTGATCCTGG
Organism: Podarcis raffonei; assembly: GCF_027172205.1. NCBI lineage: Eukaryota > Metazoa > Chordata > Lepidosauria > Squamata > Lacertidae > Podarcis > Podarcis raffonei. The sequence continues at coordinate 23,469,567 of NC_070611.1, read as the reverse complement.
GGATTCTGCCCAAAATGCTATGTATTGCATGTGAACCTGAAGAATTATGTAGGGAAAGGGGAGGTGGATCTGAATTAATCAAATATCAACAATTCCGCAGACGTCTGCTGGGAGAACAATGATGTGAAACCAAACTGTCCAAGTTAACCTTGACATCTAGCAAATCTATTTCATCTTCAGCCCCTTTCATTATATTTAAGCAGTAGAAACAATGACAGAAATGACAGCCGAACTCACGGATCATTAGACTTTGGGATAAGTGTACCAAGCTCCTTGATCCGGTAATTAATGTTGTACCGTCTTCTTCTTTCAACTATGAAAACAAGAGATTGTAATAATAGCAGCATGTAACAGAACGGATGTAATTCATCAGCAGGCAGTGAAATGCTGGGCCTCTTTCGAAATATCACAACGCCACCCTCTTTGTAACATCTGAAAATACTCAATCCGTGAGGTGCTAGTTCAACCACACTGGAGCCAGGAGGTTCAGTCAAGAGGTTACTGCTTGCTCTCAGACTACAATTGTGGCATCGAATGTCACCCATACACCCAGCCTCCACATCTGGGCACTCTCAGCCTAGGTAAAGGTAAAGGGACCCCTGACCATTAGGTCCAGTCGTGGCCGACTCTGGGGTTGCGGTGCTCATCTCACTTTACTGGCCGAGGCAGCCGGGTCATGTGGCCAGCATGACTAAGCCGCTTCTGGCGAATCAGAGCAGCGCATGGAAACGCTGTTTATCTTCCCGCCGGGGCGGTACCTATTTATCTATTTGCACTTTGACTTGCTTTCAAACTGCTAGGTTGGCAGGAGCAGGGACTGAGCAATGGGAGCTTACCCTGTTGTTGGGATTCAAACCGCCGACCTTCTGATCGGCAAGTCCTAGGCTCTGTGGTTTAACCCACAGCGCCACCCAGCCTAGATCGAATTACTAATTAAGACAGCAAGTTAGATATTTTGACTCCTCTTCCTAGACCACGCCCTCAAAAAGTGGGAGGCCTTGGCTTGGTTTCCCAAGCATCCATCTCTGGCAAGACAGGCCCAAAGGATTTCCCCTCCTGGCCTACCCAACTGCAGAAATTATTATTATTAACGCTATATATTCATCCCGCAAAGGTTCCCTCAGGTTGAGGGGCACTGTTCTCAGAAACTGAACCATTCCTGTTGAGTTATGACGAACTCAACCAAATCAATGAAAAGGAGATTGAAGTAACTCTCTGACCCAGACAGTTGCAAGGAAGGAAAGAATGACACAATAGGTGAAAAGCCAATGTGACCAGTGGCCAAGCACACATCTATATCTTATATCTATACTCAAGAACCACTGCCCTAGCCAGCTATAGTCTGCAGTTGCATCTGCCCTGGTTTTGCTAACTGAGAGTCAAATTACATGTGTCATTTGGGCATAAAAGTGGGGTAGAAATGAACAAACAATAATAATAATAATAATAATAATATGGCATTAGTCATATAGCTCTGCTTTTAAGTGCAAGGTTCTTTTGCTTTCTAACAAACAGCCAGGGCGGGAGAGAAAATCCAGGAATGGCAGATGGCGTTCCCTTCTGGCTTTGATCAAGATCAAAGCCAGTTAATCTGCAAGCCTGGCTTGGGCCAGCTTCATCAACATCCCTGGGCTCAAAAGGCCTCTCTCAGTCCTGCCAGTTGAGAACCTTGCAGCTGGAAATGCAAGTGATTGAACTTTGGACATTTTGCATGCAACACATAGCTACCACCACCCTTCAGTAGGCAAGGCTATGGTTTCTCCCATAGGTAAACATGCTATTTCAGTGCAGGCAAAACATTAAATATGTAAGACAACATTCTGGGTGTCAGGAATGAGGCTGATCTCCCTTTACGCACGTGCATTTTTGTACTGTGTCTGCTTTGCACATAAAGGAACCCAAGTACAGTGGTACCTCAGGTTGAGTACTTAATTCGTTCCGGAGGTCTGTACTTAACCTTAAACTGTTCTTAACCTGAAGCACCACTTTAGCTAATGGGGCCTCCTGCTGCTGCTGCGCCGCCGGAGCACGATTTCTGTTCTCATCCTGAAGCAAAGTTCTTAACTTGAGGTAATATTTCTGGGTTAGCAGAGTCTGTAACCTGAAGTGTATGTAACCTGAAGCGTATGTAACCCAAGGTACCACTGTATATCCTTCAGCATTAGCAGGTACTTCCCCACCCTGTACAACCTACAGACAACAGTTCATGTAAATATACTCACTGAGATTATGGTTATCCTTTTTTTGCCTCTCCTTTGCCATTGCTCGAGTATCTGTTTCTGACAGAAAGCAAAAACTGTTTAAACAGTCATTGGGTCACAATTCCAGAAATTGCTCTGCGTAACAACAGGACCTTTTAATTGCGCAACTTTTTCAGGCGAGCCTTCAAGCAATTTTATGTACTCCCTGATTTACCGAAGATGATTGTACCACTTCCTGCAGTTTGTCAGTTGCTGTTTACAGCATGTGTTGCCGTTCTATGTGTGCCAGGGATTATTATTTTTTTATAGCCATCATGCATTTTTAATTTTTAGAAACTGAAAAAGAAGATCATGGCATTTAGCAATTTTCTAATTTTCTGTACTTTACCATGGGGAGGGTAAGCACCCAGAGTGATTTTGAGTTTCCCTTCCCATCATGCAAGAAATAATCAGATTTCTTAAATAGTCATATTGGGGAAGGGGGAGAGGAAACCCCCCTCTTTGTTCCTTTTGCATTGCACTGATAACACTGTACACAGTTGTTAGCATTCTTTGGATTAAATGAATGTAACTTTTAAAGTTGTTAATCCATTAATACGGATTTTCCATGAATAGATGTATTGTGAACCTTTAAGAGAGTCATTTGTGGCAACTTGGAACAAATTTTAATGGACGGTAACTTATTTATACCATCGATCAGAAGCCCAAATGTGCCCGAATCTGCTATGTTTCCTACAGTAATTAGGTTTATTAGCAGCGCTATATCCAGAAAGATCGCTGCTTTGAAGCTTACCCAGCTAGACAGAACTAAGAAATAACTCATCTTTGGGAACATTCTGTCCTGAGGAAGCAGGACAAGACCTTTGCAAGGCCTGACCAAGGCCTTGCAAAATCAATGAGGAAATGTAAAGTTCAGGGCAGTTTGGAAAAACAAAATTAAAGTATTAACTTGTTTTGCTCCAGCTTTATCCCTCAAAACATGCATTTCAAAGGGCTTATTTATCTACTTGCACTTTGACGTGCTTTCGAACTGCTAGGTTGGCAGGAGCAGGGACCGAGCAACGGGAGCTCACCCCGTTGCGGGGATTCGAACCACCGACCTTCTGATCGGCAAGCCCTAGGCTCTGTGGTTTAATGTGGTTTATTAGTAGCAGCTAATTAATCCTTTATAGGTCAACATCTGAAAATGAATCAAATAAGTCAAAACATCAAGGGCATATGATATTTAATAGTACATGTATTCTGCAAAAATTGCTCTTATAGATTATTGGACCCAACTATAGATTATTAGACAGTCATTCAAAACCAAGGGGAGATAATGCGGTGTCTTCCAGATGTGGCTGGATTGCACCCCCCATCAGCCCCAGCCAGTATGGCCAATGGTGGGGGATGATGGAAATAACATCTGGTGGGTACCCAACTCACCCCCCCTCTAAAGTATGGAGGAAGTGGTCAAAACTAGTGCAGAGCCAAAGGTGGGTGGCAAACTGTGTGTGCATAACTGAGGGAACATTGAAGGAGCCAAAAGTTGCTGCAGGGCATCTTCCAGTGGCTGCTGGCTGACCGATGACATTTCTCCAAGAGTCTTAGCTAGCTTTCAGCCAGAGTTCACCAAAGCGCAGTTCTGGCACCTCTCAGGTGGGCACCATTGTGGACCAGCACTCCCCCTACCCGCTTCTTGCTTTTACTCACTTCTGAGAAGCCCAAAACAAACGTTTCAAGTCAAAACAGAAGCTGGCCAGTGTCTACACTTTTGTATATATAGACATGACTCCAGCTAACTCCTAGCTGTGATTGGTCAAGCTACAGGACAATGCCAATTCATATTTCCTTTTCTTCAATCTGCCTTCCGTGTAGCAGCGGTGGGCTTTAAGCTTTCCAGCCAGGCCTCTACATGTGTGCATTTAATGATCTCCTTCTACCGGTCCACAATAGAAAATGTCCTTTCATACTGCATCATGGTGTGGTACGCTGGTTTGACATCAACTGATAGGAAGTGTCTACAGTGGGTGGTGAATACAGCACAAGATATTGTGGGCTGTCCCATGAATCCGCTGGATGACATCACGGAAGAACGTTGCCTCAGGAGAGTGAGGAAAATTCTCAGGGATGATTCACACCCTGGCCGGCACTTTCTTGATCTCCTGCCCTTGGGCAGAAGATATAGAAGCATGATTAGTCGCACCAACAGGGTAAAGAGCAGCTTCTATCCGTGGGCTGTTAGGCTGCTGAATGAAAAGATAACAACAGGGCAACTGACTTTCGGGTTTGGTGTGCGTGCGTCAGTAAACGAGGGGAATTAAGACTAAGAGAGCTGAGTGAGGGTTGCTCGTGTAATCTCACTGTATACAAGTTGTACAAGTGACAATAAAGTATTTCAATTTCAGTTTGCACGAGACCCTTTCTGAGCTGCCCTAGCCAAACACCTGAATCTAAGATAACAGGGGAGTGGGGGCACATTTATTTGACCTGCACCAGAACCAGGGGCAACCCCCAAACTAGCTAAGGAGACAGCTTGCCATAGGTTTTAGCACTCCTGCGGGGGTGTGGGGGTGTGAACGCAGCTGTTGTCAAGCTGGCATCTGTTCAGGGCTGCCCCGAGTCACCTGATGACTTACTATAACAGCTTCCTGGTGAGTTCTGACACCTATTTCTCTTGAATAAAAGCACTGGCTAGGATCATGCAGAATGGACTTCTGTGGGGTGGGAGAAAGGCTGGTACTGTTATTTTCAAAATGATAAGCCTGTGCCAACATCTCAGCGTTATATTACCTGTGATTTCCCTTTTAACAGGCAAATTAGATGGGCAGGATGCATTCGTGAGGCCCATATTAGCAGCTGGCATTCCTTGGTCACTGTTGTATATATCCAAAATGCTACTTGAAAGCTGTGGGGGAAATAAAGGGATAGGGAGAGAGAGAGAGAGAGAGAGAGAGAGAGAGAGAGAGAGAGAGAGAGTCAGAAAAGTTAGGGGTGAGTGAATCAGAATAAATTCATGGTTTGTAAGGTGAAAGGCATATGCAGACACTTAAGAACAAAATTCCTTTTCAGATGCGTATTCATGTCTTAATCGCAGCGGGAGGTAGAAAATATGCATCTAAAGGCAGACTTTGCCCTTATCTTGTATAAAACAAAATTAAATGTTAAGGGTCAAAGACTGCCATTGTTCCATATTCAGAAACTTGAGTGAGGCTGATGTGCGTTTCATATGCAGAATGATGCCTGGTTATGGCCCCTGATGTCCGATTTTGAATTAATGCCATAGCATATTTTCCAATAACAGGATTACTGCAACTACACTTCGCATATGAGTTAAGTTGAAAGGGAGAATAACCTTGCTGGTCTTACCTGAGACCTGAGCGGATTTGTAACTATCTCCCTGAACTCAAAATTCATTTCTCAGTTTGTTGATACTTTGCGGAAAGGAAGAGGCACTGTGGTACAAAACTCCTTAAAATGGGTTTGGGGGCCATGTTGTGGACAACTGCCTTAAAATGGTACTGTGCTAGATGAGAAAAATCATTCTGCACCTGCGATATATGCCTAGATGTTAGCACTGTTGTTCATTAATTTCTTATGTGTAATGAGAAATATGCAAAAAAAAGGTGAATTTGCTTTATAATAATAAATTTTATTTATACCCCGCCCTCCCCAGCCAAGACCGGGTTCAGGGCGGCTAACACCTGATATAAAAAAAAATTGATTGAAATACAACTTACAAACAAGATTAAAACACAACATTAAAACATTAAAATACAGCCTCATTTCAATGGAAACTCAAATCAAAAACTTTTTTGGGGATGAAAACGTCTAGTCTTCACCAAGGCTAACTTTCCAGACTGGTCCTACATGGGCCAGAAAAAAGCCAGGGAAGTCCCCAAACAGAAGTTCCATCACAGGAGGAGAAAGGAAAAAAGAAGAGGGGAAGGGAATCAAATTGATTCCAAGCCGAAGGCAAGGTGGAACAACAGGCCCTGCGGAAAGAAATCAGATCCTGCACTGCCCTGGTCTCATGAGACAGAGCGTTCCACCAGGCTGGAGCCAGAGTTGAAAAGGCCCTGGCTCTGGTTGAGGCTAATCTGACTTTCTTAGGGCCCGGGACCTCTAGGGTGTTGCTATTTATGGACCTTAAGGTCCTCCGTGGGGCATACCAGGAGGGCGGTCCCGTAGGTACGAGCCGTGAAGGGCTTTAAAGGTCAAAACCAGCACCTTAAATCTGACCCTGTACTCCACCGGGAGCCAGTGCAGCTGGAAAAGCACTGGGTGAATATGCTCCCATGGCAGAGACCCCGTGAGGAGCCTCATAAAAATACAAAATGTGAGCACAAAATATGTAACAGAAGCAAGACCAAGAACAAAAACAAGCCAATAACCCTAGATAACCAAACATCTAGAACCAGACATTTCCTTGGCTACATATCCAACAGTAACTGAAGATGTGAAGAACTTTCATTGTGCAATATCTTCTCCTATCAAAACTGGAGCACGGCACCTAATTTCAAAGACGTGCTTTGGCCATAACTTTTCTCTATTTTGCGATAATGAGCACAGAAACAAGGAGGCAGATCTCACAGACGTGGCCCAAATGGAAAGGAAAAAAGCAGGCGTGTGAGAAGAACATAGCAAGAACAACTTCCTTCAGGAAAGGAAATAGTGGAAATCTATTGAAGTGGTCTTTAAGAACCCAAACGTATTTGAGCAGTGTCATTATTCTAATGCTTCATCCTGGCTCCAGTCAAACAGACGATTTCTCTTTCCTTTCAAGATCTTTTTTAGTATTTCTACTTTATATTCGAAAGTTTATTTTATTTCTATACTGGTGGGCTTCTCCATGACCCGATAAGAGCATCAAGAACAAATGAAACCCAGTTAGACTTGCTGTGGCCTAATGATTATTGACTTATGATGTGGAAGCCTTCATTTTCACTGGGGGCACTAGTGTTATAGAAAGTACTCTTTGCTGAAATATGAGCGGTCTCATCTGTACTGGCATACCACTGGTTCCCTTGAAGAGGCACTTGCTCCCACATCTTTTCAACCTGACTATCCTGCTTTAATTGTTGTGTTGTTTTAATGCACATTTCAATTATGTACATGTATATTTTAATTCTCCTGTAATTGGTTTTTATGTCAGGAGCTTGTCCTACACTCGAGTAGGACCCTGGCAGAGACACATGCCCGACTAGCATGTTCTCTCCCTCCTGGTCTATCGTTCGGGAGCTTCAAAAGCTTTCTTCAGCCCGAACATCACACCGACCGATGCCAACAGACACCAGCACACTTAGGGATCCACAGAGTCTTCGCAGCTTACATAACAGACCTCAGCAACTCAGCATTTTGGCTAATCAACTTTATTTACATATAAACACACACGGAGCACTGCAGCATGGCTCCCTCTCTCTCTAGCATCAGATAGCAGAGAGAAAGAACAAAGGACAATAGTCCCACTTCACGGAACACAGTAACACAAACATCCTGTCTCTGTCACTCCCCACTCTGTGGAGTCAAAACATACATTGTCATGTGACAGACAACAATCCCATGACTGCAATCACGGTGCAGAAATTCTAACAGTAATATGTTGAGAAGCCTATTTTAGCATTAAGAGGTGTGTAAATGTTAATTATTATAACAACCTTGCACGAGATACACAGGAGTCACACAACTGTTGCACGCCACCTGTATGTAACAGTATCACAGTACTGTAACTCTACCCTCTTTTTCTGTCAGTTGCTTGCTCCATATAAACACAAAGATATGGGCAACTGGCAGTTCTTCCCAACTATTCTTACTAATGGGATGTAGAATAAAAGTCTTTAGCTATCGCCGAACTGAAGCAACTACCACTGCTTAAACTGTAACCAGCAAGTGCCAATTGGAAGCCTTGTGTGTCTTTATCCTGTCACTTCCAGAAAATTCTCATATCTTTTTATGTCTTCATAGAGATAGGTTTTAAAGAATGTTCAGAATTCTTATTCAAGAGCAAGCTGTGTTTAATATGTAGGATTTGAAAGCTAAGCACATTTCCAGCTTAACCACCTTTATTTTATTCCTGAGTAGTAAGACAAAATGTATTCTTCTCATCATAATTTTCATATATATATATATATATATATATATATATATATATATATATTCTAGTTCTGTCGCCTTTCCGATCATCCTTTAACTGAATGGTGACAATTAAATTGACATGCACATTGTAGACTACACTGGCTTGCTATTTGCTTGAAACTGAAGTATCTACAGGATCCTTAATTGAAGATCTTAACAAAATAGATGATTCGTAGTTATTTAGATTGCTTCCTCAATGTCCTCTGAGATGAATAAGCATCACCTACAAGTCTTTATACAAGCGAATCCTACCAGGTTTTGTTGGGGGGCGGGAATAGGAAATTACAGATATTAATAAAATTTTGTGGGTTTTTTGTGAATGAATAAAGAATATACCCAAAACATTTAAGCAGCTCAAATATTTAATCCCCTTTCCACATGCATAGTGAGCATGTAAAATGAGGAGCAGGGCTGTATGCATCAGCTCTAATGTCCATGTGGTCACAGAACATCTGAAAGAGGACTCTATGTGCACACCTATAGGCAGGCGGGCTCCTTTTTGAGACGCCATCACGCAGAGTGGAGCTGGCAGATTCAATTACATTTACTCTTTGGCTATGTAAGTGCAGAGGAATGAGTAGACATAATGAGCTCTTAGTCAAGCTGCTGTGTGTCAAGTTTCAGTTTAGTTAATCTCTTCCTCTAACCATGGAATCTCCTAGCATAGTAAAAGTGCATCTCTTTTTTTTCCTCGTGGGACTCGAAGGGAGCTTCCAAACCGTCACTATTTTCACATCTGCCAAAGGGACTGGCCAGGTCTTCCAGACCTAGGAATCTCAATTTTCAAAACACATGCCTTCTTATTAGGGATGGAGGAGCAATTTAAAGCAGAATCTATTAAATTTGCACTTCTGAAACAATGTGCAAACTGAAACACAGCTATCCTTTCAAATTTGCATTTATCTGAATTTTGCAATGCAGTTCTCCAACTGTTTTCCAAAAAGGGGGGGGTTGGGCATAAAAATGAAAATGGCAATGAACATGGCACAAAAAGGCAATGTATTAGGTAGATTTGTTTACAAAAATGCAAACAGCATATAAGAATATGCTTGTTGGGAGAAATTCACACTAAAATGCTGGTGAGATGTCATGAGGATTTTTGAACTGCAAATTGCTGCAGAATGTGGAGAACTGATGTTAAGATTGGAAACATGAGAAACTGAGAGGTCCAAAACTGACAGATCCTACTTCTTATACAACTACTTGGTGGGGAGTCAAATTGCATCAGCACATAACTTGTAGATGCACCATCTTCTGCATTCTTACTTCTCATATTCCAAAGCTGATCTCATCCTCCGGAATATGAAAGGGTTCTGGGGCTGAGCTCTGGTGATCACCATCTCAAACCAAGCCCAGCTGTAGAAAATTCTTTGTGTCAGTTCTAATCAGGCAGTCACTGTGGCAAGCCCACATCCTATTTATTTTAGGCCTTTAAAACAAAAAAAAGCAACACATACATATTGTCTGTTTTTAAAATGCAAAATAATAATAATAATAAGGAAAACCAGCTTCCTGGTTTGCATCAGAAAGGACCGACATCTGTGAAAAAGATGATATGCAAGCAAAGGGGCAGCAACTGAAAAAGATATATGAACTTAGAACACAGAACATGGGATGCATCAGACCACTGGTCCATCTCGTAGTATTGTCAACATTGACTGGTAGTAGTACCAGACAGGAATCTTTTACAGGAAACTACCTGTTGGTAGTTTCACCACCCTCAGAAAGTCAGGTGGGGCGTTGGCACAGGGAGTGCATTCTCTGCAGTAGCCCCTAAGCTGGGAAATTTCCTCCCTACAGAGGTGTTTGATATCTCCTGTCGTTTTTGTTGTATGATGAAGATGCACCACTTGACCCTGGCCTTTGACACCTGAGATGTACATTTCAGAAGACTTGCCCATCTTCATTGACTGTGATTTTTAAATCCAATTTTAATGTTGTATTTTTAAACGGCTGCAACCGCATGATGCAGGATTGGTAAAAATATCTGCTATTATTAACAACAACAACCATATCTGAGCTCCAGATCTTAGACATAAAAGTGTAGCTACTTTTCTTGATGCGGTATTATTCCTGAACCACTGCTAGAGTATGAGTTCCCCGTGCCATTCAAAAGGCAGATTAAAATAAGGAAAAAGACAAACAGATCAAGGATTCTTATTATGCAATCAAAATTCCACCTCTCTTACTTTAAGGATCAAAGCTAATATAAACTCAAGAATGTCACCATCTTCTAATTCGCCAAAGGCAGATCAGGGCACAAACTGAGTCAAGCAAACCTCCGTCCAACCAAAACCAGCATGACAGATAACAAAAATATGCTCCACAACATGATAGTCAAGTACTCTGAACCGCTGAAGACCAGAATATATTTATACAGCATGCACATGCCAACAAATACATTTAGAGAAACAGTACCTTTCAATTCAATGCATTTTGCGCTCTTCACTGTCTCAGTCACTATAGGCCAATATGCATCTGTCTCTGTCTTCATGCAACCAAATTGTAAATCATTTCACTCAGTGATGAGAACTGCACTAAATGATTAACGCAGCAAATGGTTAACTAGTCCCTGTTAGATGGTACAACTGCACTGAAGTATAACTGAAGCACCAGTAAGGGAAACAAAATGCATTTACCCAGGGTAGGCTCTGTGAAAAGATTACTACAAAACCTTAATCATCACATAATAGTGTCTTAACGTTTCATTTGAATGAAATATGGAGCTTCTCTAAACTTTAATTATGTCGATTAAGCCAAAGTAGCTGGAGATTATGATAAGAACGTTGTTAACAATGATCTTTTTATCCAAAGCTCGAGGTGTTGTGCAAGTTTCTGCATCTATCTATTTGGTTTACTTATGTATTTATTCTAACTCATCTAATGGGGGACAATGAGTTTCTGCATCTTCACTAGGATAGTGGTTAACACATCTAGGGAGGGTAGATCTTGCCTCTGATATGCCCTGGTTATACCCAGACTGCAGTGTTGGGCTGCCTTTAAAGGTGATTCAGAAGCTTCAGTTGCTGCCTGCATGCTTGTGAGGGCAAGACACCCAGACTGTGTTACTCCAATATTGTATCAGTTACAATGGTTGCCTATGCACTTCCTAGTTAAGTGCTGGTTTTGACTTTTTAAAACCTGGAAATGCTACTTGGTGGCTCCAGTCAAAGCAGCCTGCCCAGGCTTTGAGATTAGCCACAGAGGCACAGCTCACAGACGCAGCAGTGAGCATGATTAGGTTGGTTGGAACATGAGACAGGGCCTATTTGGTGGTGACTCGATGCCTAAGGAATTCCCTCTTCTGAAATATACATTTGGCCTCATCCCTATATCCTCTCTGAGAGGATGTGAGCCTGGATAGCTCACTCAGGCGAGCACAAGACTCTTTATCCCAAGGTTGTGGGCTTGATCCCCAAGTTGGGTGAAAGATTCCTGCATTGCAGGGGGTTGGAATAGATGACCCTTGTGGTCCCTCCCAACTCTATGATCCTATTATTCTAAATGGGCCCTAAATACACCCCCCAAAAAATCTGCCTTTGGTTAGGAAATTGTTTTCGGTTAAACAAACAAACAATGCAATGTTAAGAGCACTCTTCTCGCCTTCCAGTTAATATGGTTCACCATGGTCAAAATCGAACACAGATCCTCTTAATACATGAATTCTCAGAGCCCAATGCTCAATCAATTATTTAAGTGAACCGAAAGTATGCTCCTTGACTGACTTGGTTAGGTAACAATTGCCCAAAAGAAGAATGTATTAAAAATCTTCAATTTAAACATCAACCATATTGATTCATTTTAAACATCGCCACCACTGAGTTAATAAAGTTTAGGAGCTGCACTATTTTCATCTGTCAAGTGGATAGCTGAAATTAGAAGCATGTTCTCATTCATTTCCTAAATTAACTAAAATACAATTTGTTCAATGTTTGTTTCATTTTCTTATCATTTGCTTTTTGGGTTTATTCAGTATAAGTAGCCAGCACGGATTGCTTTAATCTTTGAAGTTGGCAGATGAACTAGAAAATATGCATTGCTTTTTGTCCTGTTAATGCACACTCATCTTTTGCTACTGCTGCCACTACTCACACAATGATATCAAAGCTATCAAAAGATATTTCCTCTTCAAACTCAAAGGGGAAGCAGAGCTGTTTCTACCTTGCCATTTGGTCTAGCATTTCAAAACTGCTCACAAACAGAAGGACTGAAAGACCATATGTAATGGTTAGCTTCAAGCATCACAAAGGACCTTGAGGATACCTAATTCTGAACTCTTAATTCTCTGTGGCTTAACTGCCCATCTGTGACGTATTTTACCTACACTTGCCTTTGTAAACTGCTGAACTTGATGATGCAGTAAACACATGAGTGAGACAGATAGTATCTGGCGACCAGAGCCCTATTCAAGTGTTCTCCCTCTAGGGATGGGCAATTTCTCTCAGTTTCCCATTTTTCTAAAATTTGAGGGAGTTTTTAAGTCATTATGAAAATTCAGCACCATTTTAGTGCAATTTTCATTTTTGTACGCAATTTTATCCATATCTCTGCAAAACAATTTTCCATAATGTAAAGCATGTTCATATCTTATTTTCCCTGATATACGTATTTCTAGGCATTCATTAACCCAAGTAAGTGCATCTTTGTACAAACTGCTTGGCTTAATTTTGCACAGTATTGCAAAATCCGGAGAAGTGGAAATTTCAGTTTGCCTGCATCAGAATAAAATAAGTAGGTCTGCCTTTAGGTCCATACTGAATTGAATTTATCCCCTTCCCTATAGTTTCATCCACTCAATTATCATCCTGTGAGGTATCATCCACATCAGTGTCACCACTCCAGAGCCCTCCACACATTGAGGGCTGAATTTCTGAAGTAGGGAACCTTTTCTACTCTTGTAGGCTCCCCATTCATTTTAGGACCCTGGAAGATCAGACTTCTAAACCTTATGGAGCGCCTAACTTTGTAGAAAAGGCTATCTGCTGTTGAAGTTTAGACCTCAAAACATAAATGGCTGCAGGATTGATAACCATCACTTGGTTAGCATGACACAGTAAGCCAAACCCCAAGACTGCAGAAATGTCTGGGATCCTAGAGAAGAGTCTGCAGTCACTTTGCTCCACCCTGGCCCTTTTTAGTACCGTCCTGAGCGAAGCCATATTTGGCTTAATGTATTGTCTGAATCTAGGTTTGTGGTTAAGCTAGTCAGTGAAACATTAAGCCAAACCTTGGTTTAGCTCAGCATGTGCAAAATCAAAAAGGATCAGGAGCAAAGTGACTGCAAGCTTTATCCCCAGAGTTTGCACATTCGCGTGAGCCTGACTAAGCCATAGTTTGGTTTACCATGTTGTGCAAACCAGACCAGTGACTTGTTGAAGGGCGTGTAGCCGGGGCCCATCCTTCCCACTGTCCCCCTTGCACATGATGGGGGAATCCTGAAGAGGATTCAGGAGGACACTGAACAAACTAGATGGGCTAACACCACTGCCATGTTTTCATGATCTGGAAAAGCCCATAATAGACTAAGTCAGGAGCTGCTTAGTGACCACCATGTGGTTCATTTCTCCCCATTGGAATCAGACTGGAGTATATAATGATGACATGGCATCTCAGTGCTAAGCTATCAATGACAAGTGTATACCAATCTCATTTCCAGCAGAAGACACCTTTCTTGAAAGCAGGACTGACCTTTTCCTTATAGGATGGCAACAACTTCCCATCAGCCATTTTTTCAAAGTCTCTCTTCAAGCAGTTGCACTTTGTGTCAGATTTTTTGCTGTTTCCAAAGTAGGAGATCAAGAGCCCCTTCCCATCAAACAATACAAGGAAACCTAACATTGCCCCTTTCCTTATGGAATGGATTTCCTCCCCCAAGAGAAAATAAGTAGAGGTATTCCACTACAATGGTCCCCCCATTTGGGAAGAGTCTTCTTCCCAATTTCAACAATGGAAACAACTTTTTAAAGGAGATGGTTCAGCACTCAAATTGGTACCCATCTCTTTGGGGGCAGCAAAAGAAATGCCCACCCGACGTATGGCATAACATGCCATTTCAGACCGCAGTGCACACTGAACGTGTGGCACATGTTGTGAGAAACGTCTTCTTCCCTTTTAAAAGATTAACAAATCCCCTTTCCTCTCTTTTTTTCGCCTTTCTTTTAAAGTACAGTGTGAATTGGTTAGGCCCATCACATTTCTATTTATAAGTGACTGGCAGCTCTAGAATAAAATCTGAGCACTTGAGCAAGGAATGCTTCCCTTTACAGCTTTCACCTACCTTTCAAAGGCTGAACGCTCAACAGGAAGGAAGGGAACAGCCTTCCTTTCGTTCCTACTAAATTACCATGGAATACACTTCAACGGCATATATTCACCAGCCTCTTCAGATGGCATTTATAGAGGAGATAAGGAAATGGGCCGATCCAAGGACAAATGTGTAACACACAGTCTTCAGTGGCGTTTGCAAGGGCTGGGAACAATATGCACCACTCACACACATAATTAACAAAACTCTCTTCACCGACAGTAGACCACATGAAGCCCCTCACACCGGTAAACACCACAGAGCAGGACATCTTGTCGCTTGGCAGACATAGATCTGGGTTTTATGAAATCTGAGAGTAGGTCTAGTTTTGGAACACAAAAATAGTTGCAGAATGTTATGTACACAGAGGTGGCTGGTTAGTACCTGGACCCATATTAACATTTTCAAAGCTGGTTTGTGGTATAGACATTGGCCATATACATACATTCCCTCCATGTGTAGGGATAACTCACAGAGGGCGGAGTAGTGGTTTGTCCAGACCCTGCAAAATGGCCCCAGGGTATCAGCGGTTGTTTGAATGCTGGCACTGCAAGCAGGGTTCCTGATCACATGGAGTGCCTACAATGAAGTATACTTCCTGATATTTAGGAGCCCCCTTTGCAGACTTTCCCTGGACAATATAGTGGCACATGATATTGAGGGTGGTGCCAGGAGGCACAGCTCCATGCCATACGCCCCACATTATTATCATCATTTAAATTTATTAGTTGCTTTTTTGCCACCGCAACTCAAAGCAGCTTACAATACTTTAAACAAACACGTACATACATTAAAACTAGCAATACCTCAAGGACTGCCTCTTCCCAGATGAACCTACCCAGACCCTGAGATCACCTTCTGAGGCCCTCCTTCATGTGTCTCCTCCTCAAGAGGTTTGGAGGGTGGCAACATGAGAATGGGTCTTCTCTGCAATGGCTCCCCGTCTGCGGAACGCTCACCCCAGGGAAGTTTGCCTGGCGCCTTCATTATACACCTTTAGGCACCAAGCAAAAACCTTCCTTTTTAACCAGACCTTTGGTTGATTAAATTGACATCCTATGCCCTTTTAAAATGTGGGTGTTTTTTTTGGGGGGGCTATTGGGTTGTTGTTTTTATTTTGATTATTTTGTGGTTTTATATCTTGATTTTATTCTGTGAACCGCCCTGAGACCCCCAGGTATAGGGCAGTATATAAATTCAATCAATTTGTTGGGTCTCTGGACCATAATAAAGATTGCTGATGTAAATTCAACCAACCAACCAACCAACCAACCAATCAATCAAAATAGAAGCATCCCAACAACACAAAAAGCCATGGACTAAGGTGAAAATGTTGCTCTGCAGTGCTGGCAGATGACGAAACAACCAGCACATCATCGTAAAGTGCGTGGCGCACTGTGTCTCTATGAGCTGCTCCATTCTGTCCTGTCTCTGCGCAATTGGGTCCGCTAAATGCTCAGAACATTGTGAAGCTTGCTTTGGAAACTGGCATGAATTTAAATGCCATCTCCAATACAGTATCTTATATTAATTGCAACCATGTTCGTAGCAATTCATGAGAGGGGAGTTGGGACTGCCACAAATGAAGTCCAAAGTGCAAAATAGTTCCTTAGCAGTGATCAGTCCAGTATGTATGCAGCCCTCCTTGCAAGAGTCTCCTGAGCTATGGAGAGGCACATCTGATTCTATTCCATAGTCAGTCCTCCCTGCTCCTCTGTCCGAATTTCACAAGCTCCTTTTGGCAGGGTTTGCCAGCCAAGCCTAACCCCCTTTGTTCTTTAGGCAGAGTTTCTAAGCTGAAGGGAAACGTCTCATATTTATTTTGATCTGCACAGTAGGAAGGAATATTGATGGCTACCCGTTTTCACAGTAGTACGTTGCTTGCTTGTCGCGGCCATTTCTCTTTGTGCAAATCTTGTGAGCGGAACCTGGAAATGCAATGCTGAGCCTCAAATATCAAGGTGACCTTTGAGTCTTCCTTGGACTTTTAAGTACATCTAGTGTAAAATGTGCCAACAAAGACTTTTGCCTTGCTGTTGTCTTGTGCAGCCTTTTCCAGTTACCCAAGATAAGGCGCTGTTAATATTTAGTCTGGTCCTTTCCCAGCAAAGATGTACTCAGCTTTGAAGATCGTGGTAATCACTGACGAGAAACTGCTCATACAAATAGCACTAACTAGGGTGCAATTAGAAACCTGAGCCTGGGAGATCAGAACTGCAGGATCTCTATAAATGTGGGGGCAGCCGGGAGGGGGGGAGGAAATTGTGGTATCAGTTTCATTGTTTATGAATTTTAATAATTTGCATGCAATTGATGGCATGAATTTTATAATTTGATCAGCTGGTTTCTTGAGCACATTTCATATGTTTTTGTGAATCAGCTTGGGAAAGTGGAGATGGTGGGGTTGGGGTTGAAAGGCAGCCTATAAATTTTAATAATAACACAATAAATAAAATGGTTAACTTAAAGGTATACAAAGGGATCTGTTCCATTCTTTTTGATGCTCAGTGACAATAGGTTCAACATTTTTTTTGAATGTTTGAAACTATTACTTAAGTAGAGAAACACAGCTTATTTTGGCCTTACAACATTTTTCCATGTTTGAGGCAAATGTTAAATCAGTTGCTGAATATCAGGTTTGTTAGGCATTTATTACTTCTGGTATGTTCTTAAAAAGCATCTGAGCTTACTGAGTGTTAAAACATTTGATTATAAATTGTCAAGGAAATCAAGATATATAATCAGTGCATTGTAAGAAGGGAAACTTGAGTTCTTATCAGCAGAGATAGCCTATAACACAGATATATATACACTTTTGTAACAAGATAGCATTCTATTGCTCATTCCACCATCCTGAAATTTGTCAGTGGAAAGGATAATTTTCTCAGATAGTTTTATGCAAGAGAGGAAGCCAGAGAACAAATATCACCTTTGTGCAACAATGAATTACAGTTCTCAGTTGTATTCTTCATTAATTTTTTTTTAAAGGGAAGTGTCAATTACTTACAGTGCTTTGCAAGAGAAGCGGTGTTTCCGAGCAACCTATCCCTTCATCCTTAAAACTAGATTCCATGTTGATTATGTCATCGATAACGTCCTCCATCTAATAAAAGAAGTTGTCAATGAATGCAAGAGGATGGTGAACAGAGGAACTTATTCTACAAATATTCACTTTTTTTAAAAAAAAGAACAAACACTAATCCTTTGATAAAAGAATTCTCTTTGTGATCAGAATCACTTTCAGAAGAGGCATACAAATGAAATGATGATGATAGCCAATACTGTTTGGCTGAATAGCATCATAACAGCATCTCATTTATAAATTGACCTATGATTAAGCTAGGATCACCTGTTTGTGACTAATTCAGTGGGGGAACGACAGCAAATAAGGAACAAAATAGTGCTGAAGATGAGCATGCAGGAGAAAGGATAACTGTGAATAAAAGTATCCTCACATTCAAAGCATTTTGGAAATATTTATGTCCTTCCAAAATTAATACTTTGGGACCAATCCCCCCCCCCAAATGAGAGCCCTACAATTGAAGCAAACTCATACTGGGGGAAGGTAAATTTTCAATGGCAATGCAAGTCACATAAATGAGGAAGGCAACATATACATAGGACTTTAAATTCACAGTCTGAAAAGATTCCAAGATTGAGAAAGGGGTGGTTTCTAGTAGCAGCCCAGAATGTAGCTATGCATGCAGAATATGAGCTCTATTTGGTATTTATATGCATATATCATGTAAAAACTCTGCAGTCCTTATTTACTGGAACAAGGGGCTGCTATAAAATCCTATAGTTTGTAATTAACAATGGTAGGTTTGAATCCAAACTTAGGTCTTAGTTTGTCATAAAAGTGGGTCTGTAGCCTTATTGGAGGCTATTCAAACTGCCTGCACAGTCAGTTTTGGGTTTGGGAAACCCATTCCTTCAGATCTGCTCTAAGCATGACTAAATCTGGCTCCAACCTGTGCAAATTTGGGAGGTTTTCTTTAGTCCTGAGACTTGATGTTGAATTAATCACCCCTTAACACATCAGAGAGCAAACATCTCTTTAAGCAATGCTTACGTGATTATAAAAGGACCGTTGACAATGGTGCAAATCCACAGTGATGACATGGAATTTCATGCATAAGCCTCCAGATCTCACTCAACAAATGTAGTTTAACTCAGGCATATTTAGGTGTAGCAATGCTGAATAAATGGGAGACCTTTCCCCCATCTTGTAAGCTCCATCTAATTTGGCAAACCAACGTTCAAGAGGCCTTAGACTATTTCACAGCTCTATGACATACCGCATTTTCTTGTTCTCCTCCAAGACTTAATAACTTGGTCACTGGACTCCCAGGAGTGCTGATGTTGGTCGGAGGCATAGGCCCACTCCTTAATATGGGCATAGCTGCTGAAGAATGGATTGAATGGGAATGAGATGACAGGCTTTGGCTAGACAGCTTCGCATCCAGCGTTAGGTACTGCTTCACTTGATGCCTCTGAGTTTGCTGAACGTGATACCTAGATGGATTGTCCAAGTGGGTCTGGACCTATGGAAGAAAAGAAAACGATGAAGTACAATTTCTCTTAGATTAGGCTCGAGGAACTTTAATAATACAGTTGTGAGCAACTAAATTGCAAGTCATGGAAACTGGCTGACACTGTGACCTACAAGCTATACAAGATCTATGTCCGCTAAGTTATACAGAAGCATGGTAGTTTAACTGGACAATGCTACTTCCATAAGCAAACAGAGAACCCCAGCCTTCAAGAAATCCATTCAATCTTCTCTGCTCCCCAAATTAATTATACAGTTAATTCTCCAGCCACAGAAACAATCATCTCAGGAAAGAATGCAATTTCAAGAACGCAGAGTAACCTCAGCATACCTTTGAACATTGTTTTTACACCAAGTTTGAGTTGAAGCCCATGCCTAATGTGTACAAAGATCACTGCATAATCTGCCAATAGAGACTTCCATTAGATACAAACTACATCATTGCTCTTCATTAGTAAAATGAGAAACAGCACCCAAACTAGCACTTATTTTCAATAGCTCACCTGATAGTAAGAGCAATCTGTCAGATGAGGCATTTTTAAGTTCGGCACTATCAAATAATCCAAAAACAATGCAGTAGATTATCCCTGACCAACCTCAAGCAATGTGGTATTCTCGATGCTCCTGTTAAGGACTGATAAAGCTTTCAAGCAGCCAGAGAGACCTCATAAATTAAGTGGTCATGCCCAAATCAGCTAATTGTGTCAGAGCAGGCCATCCTTTGATTGTGCTGATTGACAGCCACTACTTCAAACAACTCCCATCTCAGATCCTTGCCACATTCCTACAATTTACCCACTACAGGGATACTGAGTACACAAATATGTACTGTCACATTCACCCTCTGGCTTTCTTGCAATATTATAGTATGACTAATGACAAATTTCATCTAATAGGTTTTCTTCAAATGACCCTTAAGACTTAAAAAACAGTGTTACAGCTCTCGTTTTGTTTTCTTTCCACTTAAACTATCACAGTTCAAAACATGTGTGCTTATATTCCACAAATTTTGTAAAAGGCAAAAGATTTATACGATCTTAAAAGAATTGCATAAGAGTATACATTTTTATACACATCATAATGTTTTGGAATTAATTGCAGCGTACAATTCTACTTCCATTCTAAATTAGCCAAAAGTTATTTCAACCAAATTAATTTTCAAGGAAATTTGATTCAAAGGATCAGTCTCAGGCACCCATTGCTGTCACCACAGTACATTATTTATGTACCTTGTCCATCTTGCTATTCTTACTTTCAGTCATTACCAAACATTATAATTTATAAACAAGGTTAACCTAATCTTGTCTGAAATGCCTTTAGTGAGTCTTCCCAAGTCCATTATCCCCTAATCTTTATTCCATGAATCCTCCACAGCAAAAATAAAAGTATGTCCACTTATGGCATAGAAAACAAGTTTGCAAGCCTTATCTAAGATTCCACTGTTTCTCAATCAAACCAAAATTGACACTGGTCTCAACCCAACCAGTCCTATACATGTATACCCATAAGTAAGCCCCACTGAATTCAGAGGGATTTACTTGCAGGAAAGTGTATATAGGACTGCAGCCTTGACTTCCCTTCTCTTTTAGTAGGACAGCTAAGTTGGCATTTGAACTTAATTAAGTACTTAACTTTGCATGGTCATGTCATTACTGAAACTGGGCCATAATTTGAATCCAAGCCTTTAGCTCTCAAGCACAACAGTTTATCTATCCATCTGAACTACCTCAGATCAATGAAACCAAAACTGTATGCATTTATCAAAACTGAAGAAAACACTCACATGTGATGGGGTGTGTGGGTGTGTGTAACATTCTACAGTGAAACTCAGATCCAGACCATTATGATCTCTTTATTTTTCAGAGCCACCACATGCGGTTCAGAGATCACAGCTAAATGTCAGAAACATGTGCAACCAATCCTCTGCATGTTTGCACATTCACTGTCTCAAATGGAGACTCCCTCCCTAGTCAGTGTGCAGCTTTAATCTTTGCCTTTTGGGTACTATATTTGTCTTGACGTAACAGACAAATTACTGTAAAACTTTTGCAACATCTCCTGCCTGCATGTTTTCAGTTTCAAATTTTCTGTAGGTCTCTCGCACTGTTAGGACTTTTCCTCCTTTACATAAACAAAAAGAACTACAAATGTGTTAATAAACATAAGAATAGGAATCTTTGCTAAAAAGCTGGCAATTTGTACAATGAAGACATCACATTTCAAACTAAGGGAAAGCAGCACACATCTGACAAGCAGCTAACCTCTTCAAAACATTTGGTTGATCTGTTCCTGCTTGTTACAAGCAGCACAGCAACTAAATATAAAATATGGGAAGTTTTTAACATCATCTGGCTCACCAGAACTAAGAGCTATGTATGCTTTGCAACAAGGATGAGAAACTTGTGTACCGCCCATCATCCTTGGCCATTGTTCGTACTGGCTGGGGCTAATGGAAGAGTCCAGCAAAATCTGGAAAGCCACATGTTGTCCATCTGTGTGGTACAATGATAAACTACAGTGGTACCTCAGGTTACAGACGCTTCAGGTTGCAGACTCCACTAACCCAGAAATAGTACCTGAGGTTAAGAACTTTGCTTCAGGATGAGAATAGGAATTGCGTGGCAGCAGCGGGAGGCCCCATTAGCTAAAGTGGTACCTCAGGTTAAGAACAGTTTCAGGTTAAGAACGGACCTCCAGAACGAGGTCCTGAGGTACCACTGTAATTGCATTCAACAGCAACATTTGATTTCCCACAATATGTGACTTTGAGGCTTGTGCAGGACCAGGCCGGAGTTGGACTTTTTCATTCCAAGTAGGCATGAAAGGAACTGTGAGAAGTGCATGTACAGACTTTGCCGCTTGTGGGAAGCACAAATTCTGAATGTGGACCTTAAGGATCTTCCAGGCACTTACATAATGAAAGTCATGCAGGAACAAGCTAAAGCACCACCCAGTCTATCATCCTGGCCAACCAGATGCCTCTGGGGAGCCTGTAAGACATATACACAACAACACTTTCCTCCCTTGAGATTCCCAGCAGCTGGTATTCAGAGGCCTACTGCCTGCAGCCGCAAAAGTAATACATGTGGTTAGGAGACACTGATAGACTTATCCTCCAATATTTTGCCTCATCCTCTTTTAATGCCATCCAAATTCATGGCCATCACTAGATGGCTTAGCTAACTTATGACCAAGTAGCCATTCTTGCATAATGCTGGTGATGTGGGGAATTGCTAGGTGACCAATTCAGAACCAAATTCACTCTGAATGGAGGCAGGCACTGACACTGCTGGGCCTTTTCTGACTTTTAGTATCTATTGGTTTAAATTACTACAATGGTACCTCAGTTTTTGAACGTAATCTGTTTGGGAAGTCCATTTGAGTTCTAAAACGTTCAAAGACCGAAAACTGAAAGTGGAAGCCTCAAAATGGAAGCCTCAATACAGAAAACTCAAAACAGAAGCTGCTTTTCCTGTTTGACTTCTGAGGTGCATTCAAAAACCAAGGCATTTACTCCCGGGTTTTTGGCGTTCAAGTTCTGAAATGTTCGACTACAGAGGTGTTCGAAAACCGAGGTACCACTGTATTCTGTTTATGTGTATGTGGTTTTATTATTGTGTTTTTAATGCCAACTCTGTAGAATCATAGAATCACAGAATTGTAGAGTTGGAAGGGACCCTGAAGGTCATCTAGTGCAATGCAGGAATTTGCATTGTACACCTTTCATTGTATGAAAATATGTTAAATAAGTAAAACCTAAAGGAGGTGGTAATGAAACCTTCTCAACCTAAAGAGAATAGATAGTTCTCTCTTGCATACCCTCCAATATTTCGCCAATGAAAACAGGGACGTCCCATTCCATAATGATAATTTTACTACTAATTTCACACATCTTACTAGGTTACCCCAGCCACTCTGGGCAGCTTCCAACTTATATAACAACATAATAAAACATTAAACATTTTTTTTAAAAATCCCTACACAGCATAGCCTTCAGACAGCTTGGGGGTCAGAGAACTCCAACATTTCTCCAACAAAAATAGGGACATCCTAAGGAAAAATGGGACATTCTGGGATCTAATCAGAAACTGGGATGGCTTCTCTAAATCTGGGACGTCCCTGGAAAATAGAGACACTTTGAGGATTTGCTCTTCTGAGGAACTTACACCAAATGTTAGGAGATGCTGCTTACAGCACCATATCAACTCACGTGATCAGCCTATAAATTTTATAGCTGATTTTTTTATATATAAAAAACCCGTAATACTTTCTTTTCTCAAATCTTTACTCTGAAGATAGAACTTCCTTTATATTCATCTCAATGAAGAGCAATTACCGAAGAACACATCTTGTCCTGAAGAAAAGTTACTATGTGAAGAAGCTTTGAAGTTAAAACAAAACACTCATGTGACATTAAATATAGTCTTTTACATTCAATTTAACCTTTTGACATCATACTCTTCAACAAATTTTGAACAAAGGGAAGCAGATTCAAGCAATAACTATTTTCATGGTTCCCCCCCCACACCACCCCTTTTTACTGCATAGGCCACTCAAAATGTATTATTGAGCTGTCTATTTTAATACCAACATCCTAAAAATAGTCTGCATCTGTAAATGTGTGTGTATGTGTAAGAGAGAGACACGCAGAAAGAGAGAGATTCTTTATCTATCATAGCTGTCAGGCATTATTAAACCTTCGTCTATTATAGCTCAAGCAAGGAGAGCTATCTTTAGATGTCAAAATCCGTACAGTGCTGCTGTAAGACCAATAAGCCAGCACAAAAAGCCAGGGTAATGATGAAATAGATAAAGCATTGGACTTGGACAGGGCAACCTGGGTTCAAATTCTGCTTGGGCTAACTAGATGGCCTTGGGCCAGCTACTGTTTCTAAGCCTAACCCATTCATTTTTGCATTGCACTTGCCTTCAATCATACCCCAGAAAGGAGAAAACAAAATTAAGGAGCATTCAGCTATGATTTACTCAGAGTAGACCCACTGAAATTAAGGGACCAAACTTAGTCACATTTACTCTGAATAAAACTTAGCTGAATGCCACACTTAATGCATCAGTGTGAACAGCACATAATTAAACTGCATGCCCACAATGTCACAAAGGCAGCACAAAACAGTCAACATTACAGTGGTATCCTAAAAGTCTGAGAAAATGAAAAGATATACAGTGGTACCTCAGGTTACATACGCTTCAGGTTACAGACTTCGCTAACCCAGAAATAGTAGCTTGGGTTAAGAACTTTGCTTCAGGATGAGAACAGAAATCGTGTGGCGGCAGCGGGAGGCCCCATTATCTAAAGTGGTGCTTCAGGTTAAGAACAGACCTCCGGAACGAATTAAGTACGTAACCAGAGGTACCACTGTACAGGAAGCTCCAATGGTTGTTTTTTGAGATATCTGCTATTAGATCAAAATATGGCCTCTTGTTTAGCCATAGCTGGTTCCAAACCCTCAATATGGTAACCCTGGACAAAATGGTATTCTAAGCTTTTAGTGAATTTCAAACATAGCTGAGAACTTGCTAACTGTAACTGCTAGCTTATGCATTAAAAGGAATTGCTAAAGTAACGATCCCCTATCTTGTTCAGATGAGCTTGCCTCTACAAGGCACAAGAATCCCTTGAAAGTCAAGGCCATTCCATTGCATCCTGACTTTCTACCTGCCCATTGGTGAATCACAGTGACGTGGATCGTAGACATGAAATCTTACACATATTCCTAGCACACCTGTTGAGTTGTACCAAAGTGTATAGCCAGAAGGCAAGAAACGTGTCATGTAGATGCTGATCTATATGGTGATGGCAATGTATACACCGACTCAATACATTTAGGAATAATGGGTAAGGCAAACTGTAGGTTGCATATCAGAGGACTAATTGGATAGAAGACAATTTATAGGAGACTAATGGAAGATTTGAGAGCCAGAGAAGGGCCACGACTGAGGAGATCCAAGTTCAGTTACCCCCATTCAGCCTCCTCACTTGGTAAAAGGTAAAGGGACCCCTGACCATTAGGTCCAGTCGTGGCCAACTCTGGGGTTGCGGCGCTCATCTTGCTTTATTGGCCGAGGGAGCCTGTGTACAGCTTCCGGGTCATGTGGCTAGCATGACTAAGCTGCTTCTGGCAAACCAGAGCAGCACACGGAAACGCTGTTTACCTTCCCGCTGGAGTGGTACCTATTTATCTATTTGCACTTTGACGTGCTTTCGAACTGCTAGGTTGGCAGGAGCAGAGACCAAGCAACGGGAGCTCACCCCGCAGCGGGGATTCGAACCGCCGACCTTCTGATCGGCAAGTCCTAGGCTCTGTGGTTTAACCCACAGCACCACCAACCACAATATCTCAAGCTAATCTAGCTCATAGGGTTGCTGTGCAAATAAAATGGGAGGAGGAGAACCATGAATTGTTCTCCTCCACTTCCCTGAAGGAAGTGCAGGATGAAAATGTAATAAACAACAATTACCAGAAAGCTGTTCTTAAATATGTACTCACTGGTATAAACAATCTGATAGCTTGTAATTTCCATGTAGGCCTCCCTGATAGAGATAAAGATCATTACAGTGATAACTTGCATGGGGCCACATGGAAGATGGAAATGCCCTCATAAGGCAAGCAATAAGATTCTGTGCCTTATACTAACTACATTATAATGAGGCAACGAGGAGATCAGATTTATGGTAAAGAGATGGGTTGAATGACACAGCAGTTGTTTCCCTTCGGCTGGAAAACCCCCACAAAATTAACACACAGCAAAACACTAAGAAAGGGATCTTGATGTTAAAAATACATATTTGAAATTGCGGCTTCCCACAAATCCCACTAAACTACAAGCCAGCTAACTGAAAAAATGAAAAGAATCAGTTGGTTTATTTTCAGGCGTTTTTTTTAAAAAAAAAAATTCTAAAGTTTCATTTCTGCTTCAAATCACTTCATTCTATAAAGCAGCAACAAAAGAGCAATTTGAAAGCAGAACTTTTATCTGAAGTGACTCAAAGCAACGTGAAAAACAATAAAAACCTCAAGCACACTAACTTCACAAAGATCAATGTCCATAATACCATTAGGCCTCTTTGGGGATGAAGGTTTGTGGATTACAGCCCTATATTTAGTAGATGCCTACACTACTCGACAAACTTGTAGCAGTTTTAATTGCCACAGCTTCCTTCAAATAATCTTTGAAATTGTAGCCTGGTGACACTGCTACAACTATTCTGTTCAAAGCCCCCAAACTACAATTCCAAGGGGTCCACTGTGAAGAGTGGATGATATCAAACTTGGAAGTCTACAGCTTGGGATATTCCTCCTTTTGCAGATATTAAAGCAAGTATGCATTATTTATCTTCCTTTGAAGCAGGAGTCCTAATCTAGATATTTTCTTCTTTAAGGTTTGCAGGAGTGTGTATTGTATAATCCATTGACAACCAACCATGCTTAGTGAGCATGGAATATGGGTTGACTATTGGGGTAGGAGACATAAATAGAATGAATTACCTTGAAAGAAGACATAGCTGGCTGAACATGAGAAATCAGTGCTGCAACATTTTGTTTCAGGTCCCACTTGTTTACATTACAATCACTTTATATCTCATACTTCCATCTGAAGTATTTTGGCCTGGAAGATTTTATAGACAGCAGAGAGGACAATATTCCTATGGCACATAATAGCACAACTACCATGGGGCAGAACAATAGCCCTCCAAGTCAACCTTCTAGAAAGGTCATGCAGAAAGGAGTAGAAAAGTTCTCCATCCCATATGATACCTTGGTTAATAGTATCAGAAGCTACCAAAACATCTCAGAGAATCTGCAGGGCCACATTATGCCTCTCCTTGTCCCATGGTAGATTACCCACCAGGATCTCCAAGGCAATTTGGGTACCAAACCCAGACCTGAAGTGAGACTGAAATGGATGCTGATCATCAGTATTTCCTACACCCTCAGCTCACTTAGCCACACAGCTGCCAGTTGCACAGGTGGTGAGAGAGCCTGAATGTGGAAGCCTTGTTCCATGCCTTCATCCTTTTGCTGAGCCAGAGCATGGATATATGTAACTACAGTGGTACATCAGGTTACAGACGCTTCAGGTTACAGATGCTTCAGGTTACAGACTCCGCTAACCCAGAAATAGTACCTCAGGTTAAGAACTTTGCTTCAGGATGAGAACAGAAATCACACAGCGGTGGCGCGGTGGCAGTGGGAGGCCCCATTAACTAAAGTGGTGCTTCAGGTTAAGAACTGTTTCAGGTTAAGAACGGACCTCCAGAACGAATTAAGTTCTTAACCTGAGGTACCACTGTACAGTACCACTAACATGTCATAAATGTTCTAACATTTCTTTCCATTTGGATTTTTTACTTTCTATACCACAGGTGCTAAAGATTCCTTGTCTGGTAAGCTAGCCACAATCTTAAAGCAATGGGAAGGTTTGTGTTAGTTGCCTTTGCCTGAACATGCAAAAGATTAAAGTGTGGATAGGGCAAGAGCTCATATGCAAGTCCCACCCCCAATGTCCCCAGCTGTTCTTCAAATCTTTGGTCAATTAGCATGAAGAGAGTTTTTCACCTGAACATTTCATGAGGGGATGCACAAGAACTTGCATGTAATGTCAAGATCAATTATCTATCTCAGATTAAAGCTTGAAACATAGGGCAAATGCATTTATGCACTTCTTAAAATGGGGGGGGGGCAGAATTAGTATTCTGAGAACATCTACCTTTGTAGTTAACAAAATATCACGAAACTAGCATTATATCATGGAATAAATGCCCAAGCAAAAACAGAAAACGACATTTTTCGAAGAAACTATTTGGATATAAATTTTGATCTATGTCCATAGTTCACCATACGCTAGAAAAGTGAAGATGCAATTCTATGCACAGTGACCTGGGAGTAAGCCCCACCGAACTTAATTGAATTTACTCTGAGGAGATCTTTACAGGACTACACTGTGCATAGGAAGAGGAAACCCTTATTATAAACAAAAATGCCAGAAACAGCAACGCAAATAAAAAAAAAATAGATCCTAAAATAAGCTAAGTATAAATTCCACAGAATTTACCAACCTTATACGAAACCAGCGTTCATGAAAGATACACACGTTTATGAGTAATCATTAAAGATATATACACATCCTTTGCCAACGTGGTGCCCTCCAACTGTTTTGGACTACAACTCTCACCAATCCAAGCCAGCACTCCAAGAGCAGCAGCGGCACTCAAAGGTTTTACTACATCATTTCTCAAAAAAGAGGCAACAGAATGCCAAGGCTTTTTGTATTTCTTAAAGTGGACTTGCATAAACTGATTTTGTTCATGCCACTTAACTGACAGCCAGAAGCCACGATACCTCAGCAACTGGGTTACCTACCCGCATTTATTGGATTTGAGCAATTTAAATAATCGCCCCTGTAAAACAGCACCACCTCGCAGACTCCTGTTGCCAGAATGAAAGCAGCTTGCTAATGACAAGTGAGCAAGGAACAGGGCATTAAATATTTGACAATGAATAATGTATGGCTAATTAGTTTGTGTAAATCTGGAGAGAGAAGAAAAGGAGAAGTAGCAGACGGAGGTAACTTCCTGAACTCTGGCTGGAATTTTGGATAAAGAAGAAGAAGTGACACAGCACTTTCAAGGGGAGGAAACTTCTCCAGTTACCAACAGAAGAAAGGATGGTGAATTAACCCCAAATGTAAAGGCATGAATGCACATGTTATTGCTTTTATTTATTTGTCCGTTCACTGTGTATTGATTTATTTTCACACAACTGCAGCATTTGATTCGCAAATCCTTTGCAATCCCTTTCTTCCACTTTCCCCCTTTATCCCATCCATTCATATGCAACCACAGCCCAGCACATGCCCACACATAAAGGCATTTTTTAATCGCCCAGTTACATTATTTGTTTGGTAACTGTACATTGTAGAAGAAGGGACCAAAACTTTTAATCTGATCTATGCTGAATTATAGAGGGACGCGGATGGCGCTGTGGGTTAAACCACAGAACCTAGGGCTTGCCGATCAGAAGGTCAGCGGTTCGAATCCCCGCGATGGGGTGAGCTCCCGTTGCTCGGTCCCTGCTCCTGCCAACCTAGCAGTTCGAAAACACGTCAAAGTGCAAGTAGATAAATAGGTACCACTCTGGCGGGAAGGTAAACGACGTTTCCGTGCGATGCTCTGGTTCGCCAGAAGCGGCTTAGTCATGCTGGCCAAATGAGCTGTACGCCGGCTCCCTCGGCCAATAAAGTGAGATGAGCGCCGCAACCCCAGAGTCGGTCACAACTGGATCTAATGGTCAGGGGTCCCTTTGCCTTTTTTATGCTGAATTATGCTTTTGAATTATGGTGCTGGAGGAGACTCTTGAGAGTCCCATGGACTGCAAGAAGATCAAACTTATCCATTCTTAAGGAAATCAGCCCTGGGTGCTCACTGGAAGGACAGACCCTGAAGCTGAGACTCCAATACTTTGGCCACCTCATGAGAAGAGACGACTCCCTGGAAAAGACCCTGATGTTGGGAAAGATGGAGGGCACAAGGAGAAGGGGATGATAGAGGATGAGATGGTTGGACAGTGTTCTTGAAGCTACGAACGTGAGTTTGACCAAACTGCGGGAGGCAGTGGAAGACAGGAGTGCCTGGTGTGCTCTGGTCCATGGGGTCACGAAGAGTCGGACACGACTAAACGACTAAACAAACAACAACAATGCTGAATTAACTTCCTGTGTATAAGAATGAAAAAATAGATCTATTGCATATTACCAGCACAATTCAGTTAGGGCTCATGCACACACTTTCCCCTGGGAGAACCTGCAGTTTAGCGCTGGATTGGAACAAATGGCAATCGGGTTTTCTCCAGATTACCGTTTGTTCTGATTTAGTGCTAAAAAGTGGGTTTTCTAAGGAAAAGCAGCCGGGCAAAGGCAAAGCCACTCGAAAGCATTGGACAAGTGGAAAATGACTTGGACTCATGCTTGCTACACATGGTGCAAGCGGAAGTGCAGACGAGCCTTCAGTTTATCTAAACCAGTGTTACCCAAACTTGGGTCTCCAGCTGTTTTTGGACTACAACTCCCATTATCCCTAGCTAGCAAGGCCAGCAGTCAGGGATGATGGGAATTGTAGTCCAAAAACATCTGGAGACCCAAGTTTGGTATCTAAACCAAGGGTGGGGAACAGATGTTGTTTATAACCTACCCTTCACCAGAAAATCTCAGGGCAGGTCACAGCAATATAAAATGCAGCATAGGAAACAATTTAAAACAAATTACAACCACAACTGGTGTGTAGCTCACACTAGTGTCTAAAGCATCTGAAATACTGTCTCCTTTTGGATGTTAAGAACAGCCAGGGAGGACCCTCTTGGTGGAAGTTTGAAGTTTCCAAGTCTTCTTCCAGGGCAACCGAGCATAGAGTGCATGCATATTATTCGATTATATTACATAAGTTGCTTTGAGATTACTTTTCATTTTAAAAAGCAGCTACTAAGTGCCTAATAATAATAATAATAATAATAATAATAATAATAATAATATCAAATGTCCGTAAAGTCAGCATACAAGCTATACACTGAAGATGCAATACTATGGGGACATAATTTTACAACTTAGACTCAGCGGGGGGACAGTCCACTGTCCCTCAGACCTTGTGGGGGCCGGACTATATTTTGGGGGGAAAAATGAATGAATTCCTATGCCCCACAAATAACCCCAGAGATGCATTTTAAATAAAAGCACACATCTACTCATGTAAAAACACCAGGCAGGGCCCACAAATAACCCAGAGATGCATTTTAAATAAAAGGACACATTCTACTCATGTAAAAAAAATGCTGATTCCCGGACCATCCGTGGGGCAGATTTAGAAGGTGGTTGGGCCAGATCCGGCCCCCAGGCCTTAGTTTGCCTACCCATGACTTAGAGGCTGCCACAAAGAATACTCTTTTCATAGTCACCCTCCCAAAAAACATATGAGGATGGTAGAACTACCAAGAGCAGCAGGAGTCAGCAACACTCAGCACATCGGCTAGGACATGCTACATAGGCATGACTAAGGTTCCAACTAGTTCCCTCTCAGCTCTGGAAGGAACCACATCCAAAGAGCGGGGGGGGGGGAGTTTCTTCTAAAGACTAGGCATGTTTGTTAAAGACACAGACCAAACACACTGCATCTGCTACCAAGGATTTTACCTCTGCCTATGGGCAGTAGGCCTGCCAACTTGAATAAGACATTGGGGAGGGCTGGTAAGCCACATTCCACATAATTGATCACAAGACGTAGTGCACATGCACAGCAATTGAATGGCAATGCTCATCAATTTTAGGAGGGGCCTAAAAGGATGTAAGAAATGCTATTTTAACTGCTCTCATGGGGGAAAATAATTCCCTACCAGATGAAAGCAAGATTTAACAGGGAAGAAGGTTCCCAGATACAATGCTGACCTAGGTTCAAAGAGATGTGGGTTCAAGTTCTCACTCTGGCACAAAATTTACCAGTTCACTGTACTCAAGTCATCAGGTCTCTTTTATACTAACGGAGGATAAAATAAGATCATCCTTATACCACCCTGCGGTCCTTGGAATAAGTCTGAGATACAAATATAGATAGATGAGTAATGCATAGTACTCTGTTCTGATCACAAGAACTTAAAATATGGTACAAAGTGATATGTCCCAAAAGATAAAAGAAATTTCACTACTATGAACTTCAACATTTCCATTGTTACTTGAAGTTCTGCCTCTCCTGTGTTAGAAACTGAAATTTCACATGTGACAAATTAACATTTCAGTCTCCAGGCTACCTAAACTTAACTTACATTTTCAATTCCTGCAGCACGACTTTCATGTTAACGACTGAAGTTTCATTTTCACTTCCAAAGGTTCTGCTCACATTGCTGTAGACATTATTTTTCTTCCCCTTCACAAAAAACCATTTTAGTGCTGTTGATTTGACATTTGTGTTTGACAAGAGAGCGAATAGATTGAGATGAACTCTCACACCAAAACACTTCGCCTTTTGCCTGAAGAAAGCCTTCATAACCTCAAACAAAAAGAATAGAGTAAATGGAAAATGGTTGAGCCACTTTAGGTTTGTAACTGGCATGATCATATCTCCTAGAAAATCTTTCCTGATCACCATTTTGAAAAGGAAGTTAGCAAGGAGGAATAGGAAGTTACCATCCTTCACAGTTGTTATATTTCATTGATTTCTAAGCATGCAAAACTGTGACTTGCTGTTGAATGTACTGCAAAAGACAAAAATGCATATCGACAGATAAACTAGAGATTCCTCAGAAATTCCTCCATTTGAATTTATCCTGAGATTTTAGGATTTTAAATTACAGTTGTTATTTATTGAACTGTGCCAAAGGATTAAAAATCCAATAATAATCCACTTTTTATTTTCAGGCTTTGTGCACATGCAGTTTCTCACTGCTTTCAGTTCCTCCTGTTCAGTTGCATCTTTTAATTTTGTCCTGTGTGCAGATGTACTTTTGTGCATCGATAAAACCCTTCGAGGAAAACACAAACTTCATCCAGTGCTGCGCATGGTTGCATCAAGAGGTTCATTTTGGGAAGGGTTTCACCAGTGTGCGGAAACACTTGAGCACAAAGGTAACTTTGAAGGAGGAAATAGATGTGAATGAATTGTTGTTGTTGTTGTTGTTTAGTCGTTTAGTCGTGTCCGACTCTACGTGACCCCATGGACCAGAGCATGCCAGGCACTTCTGTCTTCCACTGCCTCCCGCAGTTTGGTCAGACTCATGTTTGTAGCTTCGAAGACACTATCCAACCATCTCGTCCTCTGTCGTCCCCTTCTCCTTGTGCCCTCCATCTTTCCCAACATCAGGGTCTTTTCCAGGGACTCTTCTCTTCTCATGAGGTGGCCAAAGTATTGGAGCCTCAGCTTCACGATCTGGCCTTCCAGTGAGCACTCAGGGCTGATTTCCTTAAGAATGGATAGGTTTGATCTTCTTGCAATCCGTGGGACTCTCAAGAGTCTCCTCCAGCACCAAAATTCAAAAGCATCAATTCTTCGGCGATCAGTCTTCTTTATGGTCCAGCTCTCACTTCCATACATCACTACTGGGAAAACCATAGCTTTTACTATATGGACCTTTGTTGGCAAGGTGATGTCTCTACTTTTTAAGATGCTGTCTAGGTTTGTTATTGCTTTCCTCCCATGAAGCAGACGTCTCTTAATTTCATGGCTGCTGTCACCATCTGCAGTGATCATGGAGCCCAAGAAAGTAAAACCTCTCACTGCCTCCATTTCTTCTCCTTCTATTTGTCAGGAGGTGATGTGACCAGTGGCCATGATCTTCGTTTTTTTGATGTTGAGCTTCAGACCATATTTTGCGCTCTCCCTTTCACCCTCAATAAAAGGTTCTTTAATTCCTCCTCACTTTCTGCCATCAAGGTTGTGTCATCTGCATATCTGAGGTTGTTGATATTGTGAATGAATGGAGGACCTAAAAATTTCAAAATTCTGCATTTTGAATCAGAAGAAAGGCATCTTAGAATATGGACCAAGGCAACTTACAAAACAACAGTGTAATGTAAGTTGGAAATCTATTAATCTCTTGTAAAAAGTAACTCAATTAAATTAATATCTTGTGTTCAGGTCATAGCGGACCCTGGTCGTGCAGGTAGCTTAAATGACAGACTGAATGTGTAAGAAAATAATCAAAGCACAGTTTATGAGCAGAATTTAGCAAAGAGCGAGTGGACACATGTAAAGCGTGTTCTCCTTCACGGAGAGCACGTGTTGCGGTGGGGGCCGCCAGGACACTCCAAAGTTGGGGGCGGGCTAATTGACCGTTGGCCACTGATGCGATTGGGGCTTCCCTTGTTGTTGGGAAGAAGTTAATGTTGCCATTTGTTGATTGACAGCCAGAAATGCTAAAACTTCTTGCACGAGGCTAGGGCTTCCTCTTTTCGCCCATGCATCGGATTGCCCGTCCCTCCCTAGAATAGGGTTGTTCGCTTTGACCTTGCTATGCCTGTCATGGGGTCGTCTGCTTTGGGGCAGGGGCCCGGTAGGAATTTTGTCCATCTGGCTGATTGGCTGGGGCCATTTGGTTTTTGCCTACTGCGTAGCAAATCGTCACAACTTGTAAGGTTCGTGGTTAGGCATTGGTTTATGGTTTGGTTGGTTGAGGGGCATGGATTGGCTGTGCCTGCCCCTCTAATGCTGCTGCTGCAAGGGATTCCGTTAAAGGAATTGGGGGCTAACTATTGCTTGTCCACTCTGTCAAGGGGGCTGGGCCATAGCAATGAGCTCCTGGTTGCATTTGGGGAGGGCTGAGGGCAGGTTCCCTGCTCCGACGCTACCCCCAAGTGTATTCCCCTATTCTGACTTTCGCATCGTGCGGAATGTCAGTCTGTCCCCCATGGTGGGGGCAGATAGTCGCAACCAATGCCTAAGCAACCACTCACAAATTTGTATTTTAATAAAGTTGTGGCCAAAATTATGCCAAAAATCTTAAACAAAAATTCTGTGTAATGTGTGAGTTATTGGGGTGGCCCTGGGGACCTCGACACGCAACTGCCACGTCAACTAAATCATGCGAATTGGCAGCATTCAAGTAATTTGATGTCCATTCATCATAAAAGAGAACATTATAATGGTATCAGAAATATAGCATATTCGCAAGCACTGATAGTTCCTGGTTGATACTGCAAATCCTATACTCCGCCATTCTGTTGACATTTCTGTGTGCCATCAGAAATCCCTCCCATTTGTGAGATGGTTCAGGTGTTTGAAGGTACCTCTCTCAACAAAGCAGTGCCATATCCTCACTTGCAGCTTCCCATTCTTCTGGTTTTAGTTTTGTGCCTGAGAGCTCCTTTTATTAAAGACATGCATACGTATCTTCTCTCGCATCACTGTGTATAGCAGGGACTGAGCACCTGTCGTCCTCCAGAGGTGGTTGGACTGCAACTCCCATCATCTCTGATCATTAGCAATGCTGGTTGGTGGGGATATTATTTATACCCCGCTCATCTGGCTGAGTTTCCCCAGCCACTCTGGGCGGCTACCAATCAAGTGTTAAAATCAGTACAGCACTAAATATTAAAAACTTCCCTAAACAGGGCTGCCTTCAGATGTCTTTTAAAGATAGGATAGCTGCTTATTTCCTTCACATCTGAAGGGAGGGTGTTCCACAGGGTGGGCGCCACTACCAGGAAGGCCCTCTGTCTGGTTCCCTGTAACCTCACTTCTCGCAATGAGGGAACCACCAGAAGGCCCTCGGCGCTGGATCTCAGTGTCTGGGCTGAACGATGGGGGTGGAGACGCTCCTTCAGGTATACAGGACCGAGGCCGTTTAGTGCTTTAAAGGTCACCACCTGATGGGAACTGCCATCAGCTCAGAGGCGAGAGGTGGAAGAGCAGTTGTGTTACAGGGAGCCTCCAAAGATTGTGCAAAGCAGCTCTTCCACCGGTGAGGAGGGAAGCCACGCCTCCAGTGGGGAAGGGATGCAGGCCTTGGAGGATGCTAAAGAGAGCCGCAACACCGAGCCTGAGCAAAGTGAGGGGGAGGCAGGTACCCCTTTGCCCATGCCCTCTCTGCGCGGTCAGTTTAAGCATAGAGAGCGGAGGCGTAGGATGGGGGTCAAAAGACTGCTATGCTGGGGAAAGTTTAAGGACCACCCACTCCCAGATTCTGCTAGCAACTGAGCAGACATGGAATTGAGACGCTCTGCTCTGTAAAGGTTTTGGACAGATAATAAATCCTTGAAAAGACCAGTGGGAGTCTTGCCTGTTCGCTCTTGAGCAACCACGCCGGCACACATAACAGCGTACAACATTAGGAGGCCAGTAGTTACCCTGTCTCTCGTATACAATAGACTTCATGCCCCTGTGATTTAAAAAAATGTAGAGATTAACCTGTTTAAGGCTCAAACTTTTAGGTTGTTAGGGATTATATTTGCACAAAAGTTCAGATTTCTATTTGTTATGGGAGTACCCTAACAATTTTGACAGTCCTGTCGGTTGTTCTATGTGGTTCCATCATCATCATCATATGTAAAGGATGACATCTGATGGGGATGACAAATGTAAACAGATGCAGGAGACATTTTGCTGAGTTTCTATGAGTTTAGCTAAAAGAGAGAGGAGAGCATATCCCTTGCCCTTTGCCTTTTTACTGATAAAACATGATGATTTTACCCATAGCTAGAGCTGTCTCGCCTGCTCATGTTTATGCAAAATAGGAAATTTTGGAGGAGGAGGAAGAAGAAGAAGTAGTAGGAGAAGAAACGAACACAGTAACATCAGAAGAAAATATCAAAGGGCCTGTCACAACATCTTAAGGCTTTTATCAAAGTAGTGAGGGAATACATTAAAGCAACAATATATGTAGCTTACATGTGACAAGACTACCAACTCAGCCATATGTTTGATGAACATAGGTGGGTACAGGATTAACATGCGTGCTTTGTTTGTGAGCCAGGCTCCAGCTGTCGGCTTACAACTGAGGGGGGAGAAAACTGGCAAAAAGTTTGAAAGATAAAGTTTTCAACCAATGTACTTCGTTTTCTACAATTTTACAGCAGTCAGACAGAGAGAATGTATTACAACAAGCCCCTCACGGCTTTCATCTTCCAAACACAAGCTCTGTTTGAAGTTTAAATGCCACCTTTAAAAAAGATTTGTATTCAGAACATTGTGCAAGAGCATGCGTAAAGGTAAAGGTAAAGGGACCCCTGACCATTAGGTCCAGTCATGGC
Source organism: Podarcis raffonei (assembly GCF_027172205.1). Taxonomy (NCBI): domain Eukaryota; kingdom Metazoa; phylum Chordata; class Lepidosauria; order Squamata; family Lacertidae; genus Podarcis; species Podarcis raffonei. The sequence goes on along the minus strand of NC_070611.1, from coordinate 23,432,651 downwards.
CGACTCTGGGGTAGCGACGCTCATCTTGCTTTATTGGCCGAGGGAGCCGGTGTACAGCTTCCAAGTCATGTGGCCAGCATGACTAAGCCACTTCTGGCGGTACCTATTTATCTACTTGCACTTTGACGTGCATTTGAACTGCTAGGTTGGCAGGAGCAGGGACTGAGCAACGGGAGCTCACCCCATCGCGGGGATTTGAACCACCGACCTTCTGATTGGGAAGTCCTAGGCTCTGTGGTTTAACCCACAGCGCCACTCGCATCCCTAAGAGCATGCGTAGATAAGCACCAAAGTTTTTTCTAAAGCAATACCTAATTTGATATGCAAGACCCTGTGGAATGGGCAGGGTTTCGACTCTCCTCAGTTTGGTTTTGGGGTTGTTGTTTTTTAAAGAGGACTTGGTCTATCAACAATGTGGTAGGGGCTTCCAGTGAAGGGCAGATCGTATTTCTAAAATGGCTGATGGACTGTCTTTTTGTCACATTTTTGGGAACTAGTGAATGTAAAGGATTGCCAAGCTCCAAGAATGGTGAGCACATGTGTGTCATTTAAAACAAGGAAAGAGAGCACTCAGAGGCAGGGGCACAGCAGGGGTGGGGGGCTTCCGGGGTAATAGCCCCAGGTGCATGGGGGGGCGCACTGGCAGAGTAGCTTGAGGGGGATGCAAGAGGCATGTGCCTTTATGATCAGTCTGTTGTGCCTTCCTATTGAAAAAGTGCATGACTGCCCTTCCTCAGTTTCTTCTGATGTTGTCTCGCCACTCATGGTCACCAGCACAATTCACATTGTGAGCTACCGCAGAAGGATTGTTTCCTAATAAAAACAACAAAAATTGTGTAAGGTTCTTCCCCACTCTTTTCTCTCTCCTTTTTTTGGTATATTTAAGTACTTAGGGAGCCTCACAAACAGATCAGCTGCTATCTCACAAGTGGCCATCTTTCAACAAAGGACAAAATATATGCCAGATCACAGTGAGTTAAGAAAGAGAGCAACAAACAGAGAAAAGGTTTGACTCATTAATTATCTCCTGCTACACACACTTGAAGTACTGACAGGAAGTCCTATTTTTAAACACATTTGTGCAGAGACCCAGCAGAGACCATGACAGCCTTTTCAACAGACGTATGCATTCACATCTTACTACCACTTATGGAATAATGTCACCATTTGTATTGATCAGTCAACAGTCTTTTGAAAAAAAGAAAGCAAAATAAAGCCATGGTATACACTGGCACCAATAATTTAGACTTACTTTTTTAAAAAAAGAAAGTAATTGTATACAGGCTACCTTAGCCATTATGATGGAAAGAACGAAATCATCATAAGGCAATGCAGTGAATTAACCCATCTATATTATCTCTGTCTTTGCCATCAGGACCACAGTAGTTCAACTGTTGGAGCTAACATCTACCATTCAGAAAGCCTAAACATCAGTTGAGGATAAAGGCTTACCTCATTTACCTGGGATTCAGCCTCACTCAGTTTGATAGAACTGACTCTGTGAATAGGGACAGTAGAGAAATTCCCATTTAAAGGCGAACCTATCTAATCCACACTCTCTGAAAGCAACACATGAATAAAAAAAAGCCATCCTTCAAAAGTTGCACTTTTCTGAATTTTGCAATGCAATTCTCCAGTACAAATAAATGCACTTTACACTAGCACAGTTTTTCACATGGGACACTTCGTGTACAGAACGGTTGGGCTGCACAAAACAACAAGCTCCCCTTTTCATAACACTTTGCTTTATTTAAATTAAGAGAATACAAAATATAGAAGAAAAAGTCTGCATTTTTTCCCTGTGGGGGGTGGGGTGGGGAGGTTACATAGAAATAATTTTTTACAATAAATAACTAAGTCATATTAAGTCCACCAAATAACAAAATTATAAAAGCAACAGAAAGCATCATTGCTATTGCGAACATACATACTTTCACACAAACACTTGTACCTGTGTAGAGACAGCTTGAACCTGTGTTCGGTGCAACGTGTGAACAAGTCTTTTGAGGTTCCAGGAGGCCTGCCTTCCTGGCTTTTGACCAACAGCACTGCAATGCCAGCCTTACCCAAACCCACTTACTCCATGCAGCTATATGCAATTCATTCCGAGTCATATTATGTGATGAAAGGCAAATTGCCATTTCCTTCAGCAGCTGTACTCGTAACCTTTTCAGCCATATATTTTAAGGCCAAAGGAACAGCAAAAGATAACATTAGCACTGGGTTTAATTCCATGATTCAGGGGTGGGATAGAAGAACATATAGCAGTAACGTTCTGACGTGTGTGGAGGCCTGAGGGACCTGCTCCCAGGTAAATAAGTATAGGGTAGCAGCATCAATCCTTTGCCAACATCCCAAAAAGCAGGGCTTCTTTTCAGCTGGAACTCAATTACGGCACCTCTCAGGTGGGCGCCATTGCCATTCTAAGAGAACAAGGGTCCAAGGTGAGTTCCAACACCTCTTTTCCTAGAAAAACAGCACTTCCTAAAATGGTTCTTCTCATTAGTAGTCAATACATTGCCTTGCAGTTGTAGTTAGACTCCAACTCCCATCATCCCTGATCTGCTGGCTGGGTCTGATGGGAGATGGAGTCCAACAACAGCTGGAGGTAATGTAAAAAGCTAAAGGTAAAGGACCCCTGGATGGTTACGTCCAGTCAAAGGCAGCTATGGGGTGGCTTTCAGGCCGAGGGAGCTGTCGTTTGTCCACAGATAGCTTTCTGAATCATGTGGACAGCATGACTAAACTGCTTCTGTTGCAACATAACACCGTGACAGAAACTAGAGTGCACAGAAACACCGTTTACCTTCCCGCCACAGTGGTACCTATTTATCTACTTGTACTGGTGTGCTTTCAAACTGCTAGGTTGGCGGAAGCCGGGACAAAGCAATGGGAGCTCACTCCGTCGCGGAGATTTGAACCACCAACCTTCCGATCGGGAAGCCCAAGAGACTCAGTGGTTTAGACCACAGCGCCACCCCCGTCTGCAGCTGGAGGACACCTCATTGGCTATTCCTGTTCTACATGATGGCATGGCTCACCAACAGGCAGCAAGACCATCCAAAGAGCAGGACATTAGTAAGACAACTACTATAAAAAATGGGTCTTAAGCCAAAATCGCTGGTGTAGTTTCTGTGTGTGGGTAGAAAAGTGGGGGGAGAACTGTGACCCCCCCGCCTCCTCCAAGCTCCTACTGGAGCAAAATGATTGCTATGAAGAAGTGCGGAAATCCTGTCCCCTTCTCCCTTCATCGGTCAGTACATGCAATGGAGGCGAACGGTGCAAGACACTGCTGTGTCCTGGCCAGCCAATAATGCCTCTGCTCATTAACCTCAAACAATGGAAAGCAGGAACAGATTTACTCTGCCCTGGGCAGTTGGGGGGAAATGCTACCTGCCCATTTCCCTTTGTTTCATGCATTAGAAATAAGAATTGGAACATAACATGAAAAAGCATCCTGCTGGAAACAATATCTAACCCAACATCTTGTATCCCACAGTGGCCAGTCTGATGCCAATGAGAAGCCCTGAAAATTGGACATGACAGCAGCTGGACTCTCCTGTTGTCATTCTTCACTACTGGTATTGAGAGACATGGTGCCTTTGATAACTGGAGATACTGAATTATTTTTTAAAGAAAAGAAAGAAGAACATTGAAGGCAAGGACCAGAAAGATCCTGGAGGTGCAGAGGTCCAACAAGTCCATGCATAGCTATGGTCCTGATCCGCTACCCAGTTCTATGATTTTTGGTGCCTGTACAACAGACTAGGTTCAGAAATGTTTCCTCATATATTCTAAATAGCTGTTTGGGTAGGACCTATACGTCACCCTGGTGGCTTTCAGATGTTTTCGACTACAACTTTCATGAGCTGCAGTTAGCACAGCTCTCCTAGCTGGGACTGCCGAGAGTTTTAATCCCAAAACTTCTGCAGGGTATACCAGGTTAGGGGAGTTTTCTACATGCCATAAGCACACAATATTTTGTGTACTGCTTCTAGCCACATCTTGTGACAGCATTCTATGTTCATTCAAGTTTTTCAAGCATCACATTTTAATTTTACTGAATACCGCCATTGTTTTCATGTTACAAGCAGCAAGTGAACAGGGGCGTTGACCTCCTAACCTTCCTACCCGGCACATCTTTTTCACAGTTATTTGAACAGATTTTGTTCTATAACTTTAGGTCTGTGCTATTTTATATATGATAAACTTGAAGCAGAGAGCTGTACTTGCTTGTGTGGTCACTTGGAAAAGCCTTTGTAAGGCATAAACATGTCTTTTAGAATCAAGTCCATTGATGTTTCAAATCCAATTACAGCGACATGATTTTTTTTTTTTTAAAAATGCAATGTTTCACATTATGAAATCAATGGTATTAGCATTAAAGATGCTCTCCAAGACTTAAAGCCCAATGATAAGGCTCTCATGTAAACGGAAGAGTTGAAACAATATTCGGGCATGCAGTAAAGGAATTGTTCTGAGTCCTCTTTGAGACAGATGGCAGGACATTTCTTCTGTTAATTCTAAGAATTAAATTTAAAAGAATTAAGTTTTATCACGAAGAATGAAATTAGCATTATTAAATAAAACAGGAACTCTGCAGTTTGGAATTATCCCACAGAAAGGCTTTTTAAAAAGAACTTAAATATGACTCTTTTTGGCTCCTCCAAATGTTCTTGCTTGCTATTTCATGTTTAATTTAACCCTTTGAGCATTTTTGCAGACTACATCACAAATAAGCATTGTGGAAATCAAATAGACAGATAAGTTTTATTAATTCGACTTGGGTAGCGGGTAGGAATATAGCAACCTAGTATCACATTATTAAATATGAAGATAAAGCAGGATTTCTGTTGTTGTTCATAATTTGGTTGCAAATTATTTCAGGGAGTATCTGACATGAAAATGCAAGAAGCTTCTGAATCGGCTAAGGGGTATCTGAGAGCATGTGAGTTAGGAACTCTATATTCCTAGACCAGTGGGGTCCAGAGTAGTTTATCCCAGGGGAAATGAAGACATTTAGGCTGTAACTCCCTACTTGAGATGCTGAGAAAGCAAAGCATCTTTCGAAAGCCTGACATTCAAACGTGAAACTCATCCTAGGTTGAATGGGAGATAAGGTTGCCTCACCAATTTTCACTCCATTGTGAACATTTTGGTCCTCATCTCTCTGCTGTCCCGTGATACCTGCTGAATGCAACTTGCAGAAGGAGGCACAACATAGTTTGCTTCGTCTGATGTTTTCACCCCTATTGTCACGATGCCACCCACATTTAGAGTAGCACTGTCCAGTCTGATCCCACTATACATTGGAGCCCATGGGTGTTTATTGTCTTTTCAAGACTTGTTGTCTTATCAAGACTGTTGAAACTAGGGATGGACAAGTTATCAATGAACACATCACAGAAGCTCGGTCAGCTAATAATCCATTAACCAATGAATGTAACAATACCCCCAAAAATCTCTATTATAATGTAAAGCATGTATAATGTATACCCTCCAACACCTTTTAGGGAACAACTGTGACCCCATCTTCCCAGACGCCATCTTTCCACTTTTCCTTCAAAATAGCAGCCATTTTGGCCACTGTGATCTCATGTGATTTTGCATCACAATTTCCCTCTGAGAAAGTGTTTTTCTGGGGCAGGGCACCCCCAAAAATGGAATGGGCCTTTTTTTGCCCCCAGGACATTTGTGGGTATGATATTGTATCCGACTTACTCCAGGTAGACACATTGAAATAAATGAAAATGACAAACCGAAGTTACTTCAGTGGGTCTATTAAGAATATGCCTTAGTTGGGTTGCAACTCAAGAAACAGAGGGCTTTTGTACGAGGTTGTGCACTCAAGTCGATCAATAGGCTTCAGCATGCTCAACTCTGCATAGGATCAGACCACAACTTTCACTTGTGCTGTCATGGGCCATTTTGTCAGTGTTTGAAAAGGGAAAAGTTTCTGACCTCCTTTTTACTCCTTTGCCTAGTCCTCGGACCTTAGTCGGCACAGAAGAGTCTTTGAGGAAAGTATTCTTGCAGAGTATTGCTGCTTTTATTCTTAAAAAGTCTTCTTCTCCAACCATGACCGGCAGCTTTTACACACACCAAACGCAACCAGTTTTCTACCATCCCACCAACCCACACCAAACACTAACACTGACCACTCTATATATACAGGTACAATTTGGTGAAAGGTTGCGTGAGTCATTGTAGGCCGCTGACTCATGCTGACTTAGTTCTTTTAGCATTAAAGAAACAGCGGCCAATTTTTAGCCATGACACATTCCTCCAGGGAACACACCCTTTACTAAATGTCATCTTTGGCCACTGCTTCATGACACTGCTACCCTGTTTGTGGGGTACCAGTTCTTCACATGCCATAACCTTATACAGGGTAATTTTACAGTGTTATCATCTGGGATGGTGTGGAACCTGTCCCCCTCCATTTTTCAGGCCATAAGCTGTAATACTTTGGGAGTGCTATATCTCTAGCCACCATGCTGGTTCTAAAGTAAAAAGGTAAAGGTAAAGGACCCATGGACGGTTAAGTCCAGTCAAAAGTGACTATGGGGTTGCGGCGCTCATCACTCTTTCAGAGCTGGCGTTTGTCCACAGACAGCTTTCTGGGTCATGTGGCCAGCATGACTAAACCACTTCCGGTGCAACAGAACACCATGATGGAAACCAGAGCACACGGAAATGCTGTTTACCTTCCTGCCACAGCAGTGCCTATTTGTTTACTTGCACTGGCATACTTTCGAACTGCTAGGTTGGCAGGAGCTGGGACAGAGCAACAAGAGCTCAACCCGTCATGGGGATTCGAACCGCTAACCTTCTGGTCGGTAAGCCCAAGAGGCTCAGTGGTTTAGACTACCGCACCACCCACATCCCTATACAGTTTTATACAGTGGCTGGCTCAGTGTGACCTCTTCAAGAAATCTGATTCAGTATACCTGAGTGTGATAGCCAATGTGTTACCAAAAAAAATAATAATAGCAACCCCCCAAATAATAAAATAACCAGTCATTTGTGTCACACAACTTCAACTGGTGTTCTAATATCACACACTGTGTGCATATATACACTTGTTTTTCATGATCTATGTAGAAGCTGGTGTAGTAAACTGCATTGTTTCACAAAATGATTCTCTCCGCCTAGCCATTAATCTTTTAAACATCTCGGCCATATACCATCTTATGCAGTACAAATGTAACAGTCATCTAAAGAAAATGGATTAACCGTTACATGTAGTTAAGAAAGCTTTGCGAAATGTATACTCTGAAATTACTAATTTGAAGTGAAAATAAATCTTATGCTTTAACAAAGATCAGCTGTGTAGGTCTAGAAATAAATATGTTGAGCTCTATACCATAATTGCTCAGGGACATAAAATTTCACTACGCTATATTTAGAACTTGCTTTAAATAGAGTTCCAGCCCAAAGATTATAGAATGAAAATAATTAAGAGGATGGCTGTAGTGTAATTTGTACAGAACAAAGGAAAAGAGGGAGAGTGAATCTTAACCATCTAAATCGAGAAACCAGAAGTTCTATTTATTATCCTTTTATCTGAGTTAAGTGGTAGCATTTCAGATTTCCCAAAATTAACATTACAACCTGACAGTGGATTGCAATCTGGTGAATGATTTTATTCCGATTTCTATCTCTAAATTATTTCTCCAAATCTGACAATGTCCAAGTTACATGGTGTGCATATAAAGATACTTTATTCTCTTATGCTCTTTTAGGATTCTTGGATCCCGGTCTTCCTAATCTTTGTATTTTTCCTCAGTGAATTATATACATGCTATATACATGAATGGACCAAATGCTTCGTTTGGCCCAAACACTTGGACTTGTGGGAAAGAACATGGAGACCTGATTGTTTTTCTAAAGAGAGGTCACAGAAACAGGACGTTATGTTCGGGATTGAGAAAAGACTTCCATATTAGAATGTGATAGGCGAGGCAGACCCATTATGCACTAGGTTCTGAGCAGGTGGGCCACTTTTGCTTACCAAGATGAAGAAGGGGAGGGGAGACATGGTGCAAATGTACTGTCAGAATCAATAATGATCCAACTGCCAGGAAACTGGTGTAGTGTTTCTGCCCCTTTGAAAGGGGACACATAAGAAAGGCAACTGATTTGTTGGTGGCAAATATCTGTTGATGGCAGTGATAGACAAGTCTAGCATGAACTGTGATATATTGTCAGGCTTCAGGGAATCGGCTCCCCCCCCCCCCCCCGCCCTTGGCAGTAGATAAACAGAACAAAGGAAAATGAGTCTTCTTACCAGTTAGAAACTTTAATGATTACAGCGAGAGAACAAAGAATCCATTTCCTAGGAATGGCGGTGCTCCCAATTAAGGGCTCCACCCACTTCCTCCCTAGTCACCCATGTCACTACTGCTTCCTGTAATCTGAGCTCGTAATCTCTGTGCTTTCTTTTCCACCACCTTATCAGCTCCTCTTCTTGGGAGAGGAGAGGAATGCTTTCCAGAGACAGTGAATCTGTTAACTCTCGCTCTCCCACTGCTTCTTCTCCTAGCTGTTCCCCATCCAGTATTTCCCAGCTTCTGCCTTCTGAACTATGTCCCTCTGCAAACCACTGTTCCAAATCTATACTGCTCCTGGGAAGATTCAGGATCCTGATCAGGATCAAGGGGAGGGGGAGGCTCCCACAATTCCTCCTCAGCGCAGCCCTCCTCAGCACGGTCCCTGACATATATGGGGGAGAGGGGACAACAACCCATATCTGATAAAAGCAGAAGACAGACTTGAGCAGAATAATCCAGTTGCAGTAGAAAAGAGAATCTGAATCTGGAAAAACTTTCTAACAGTAAGAGCTGTTCAATGGTGGGACGGGCTCCTTCTGGAGGTTGTGGACTCTCCTTCCTTGAAAGTTTTTAAGCAGAGGTTGAACTAGATGGCCCGTTGGTTTTTCCCCCCAACTCTGCAATTCTATGATTAGACACTGAGAGCCATTGCAAATTTCAGCTTGGTATCTTTAGTGACAAGCACTGTTTCAACACCGAAAGGCAAATGTGCAATGTTGACTTTTCCTTTTCACACGCTATCACAGTTTCCGTAATTAAAATGTCTTAAATATTGTCACATCAGAGGTAAAAGAGACGAGAGGGAGGGAAACGTTGTGTATGTGGTGCAAGATCCAGAAATGTTAAAATGTCAGTGGTGTCCTCAGGATACTTTAACAAGCTGGAGTAAGCGAGAAGGGAGGGTCACTATTTTTATGCTTAATTAAAAACAAATTTAATTTTAGAAAATATAAAAAAATCTCCATGACTTGCTTAACCCTGATTAGTTAGGGTGCACCGCAGTAGCGATGGATTTACAATGGTTTAATTGTAATTCAAGATCTCTGGGCAGCTGGCACTGAAAATAGCATGTTAACCAATCAGCCCCTGTATCAAAGCAAATGCTGTACATTTCATTATGGCTTGAGCATGTGCATGTAAATTAATTACTGCTTTCTTAATTAGAGATTCAATTAGAGACTTCCTAATCCCAGAACCAGCATTTACTCTGTGTTACAAGACTGTGAGCTGAGGAGCCCCACCTTAGTACAGCTACTCTTGAGTTTATCAGTAACCACACTATTTCCGACTGGTGCTGAGCACTGGTTTCAAATTCTCAACCCATGTATTCACAGCAGAAGCATGCATTTCCACTGACTTCACATATGATGGGGTGCCATTTTTCCTACATGGAAACTATAAAGCAGGGTTGGGGAGAAGTCGAGCAGAGGGCTAGAGCAGATATAATTCCCACCATTCTGACAGCTGGCCATTCTGACGAGAGCTGAGTGATGGATGTTCAACAACATATGGAAGGCTGCAGGCTCCGCAACCCTGGTCTCAAAAACCCACTGCCAGTAGTAAAAGTATGTGTGTGAAGTGTCAGGAGCTCAGTCTACACTTGAGTAGGACCCTGGCAGAGACACATGCCTGACTGGCATGTTCTCTCCCTCCTGGTCGATCGTTCGGGAGCTTCAAAAGCCTTCTTCAGCCCGAACATCACAGCGACCAATGCCAACAGACAGCAGCACACTTAGGAATCAGCAGAGTCTTCGCAGTTGCGTGACAGACCTCAGCAACTCAGCATTTTGGCTAATCTACTTTATTTACATATAAGCACACACAGAGCACTGCAACATGGCTCCCTCGCCCATTAAAGACTGCCAATGTGAATACTCTCAACAAAATCATGAGAAAGTTTCCCCCCTCACAACGTTCCCCCTTCCCCAAGAAAAAAAGAGGCATTTCCTAAACATTCTCCACCATTTTTCGTGGCAACCACCATTCCCCCCCCCCCGCAACATCCCATAACAATGAATTGTAGGGGGTGCAAAATGGTGGCCAGGCTGACAACACAGAGAGGGGGAAAGAGAGGGCTATTCTGCTGCCACTGCTACCTGTAAGCCCACCCCTAAGAAACCATTGGTGAATTTCTCTTCTCCCTGAAGAATATTGGACAAAGCAGTTCCCATCTGCTTAGGGCAGGGAATTTTGGAGAGGTCATTGTATTTCAGGTCCAACAACAGCATAGGTGAACCCATTGTCATCTTCCTCAACCGAAACCATCACAAGAAAGTCTCAATGAAATACAGATATACTATAGATTGTATATATATATAGACCAAACATATTTGGGAAGTTTCCCTTTCGCTGAATAATGCATAAAGTAGAAGAATGGCTGATAAAGATGATGGACTATGTCAAATTGGTGAAAGTGACTGGGGAAATCAGATATCAAGAGGACAATAAGTTTAATAAAGAATGGGGAAATTTTTAAAGTTACCTCAAAAAACACTGTAAACAATTGAAAACATTGGCAGGATTTTAAAAACACTTGCAATGAAGCGAGAATTATGTTAAAAATTGAGGTTTAAGAAAATATGGGAAATATGATACGATGCAGTTTGAAAAGAATATTTGGGGAAACCACGGAAGGGGATTCAGAGAATCCTAGTTGTAAAACGCTTATGATTTGTGTCTGATGAAAAATATTAAAAGTTAAAATGAATAATGCACAAAGCAAATCTCAGTCACCATCTCCCAGCTTAACCTACTGCACAGGAAGGGCCCTAACTTGGGCCCCACAAGTGGGTGCCCAGTGCGCACACACACACTGTGTCGTGATGTGATGACATCACACATCATGACATCATGACATCACATGCGACGGTGCAGCATTCACGCTCCAGCACCATGGTGGTGACTGGACCAGGGCCTGCACCTCTGCTGCAGTGGCTTGAGGTGGAGGTGCAGGACACGGCACTGGAACGCAAGAGGTAAGGCAGTGGCTGCGGTGCGTGGCAGGTGGCAGCAGCCATAGAGGTGGCAGGCAGCAGCGGCGCACGGCATGTGGCATGCAGAGGCAGTGGGCAGAATCAGTGGGGTGGGGGAGACTGGGTACCCACAGGCACTCACAACAACAAAATTGTGGGAGCCTGGGAGATGATGGTGCTCACAGTCTTCTTGTGAGGATAAAATGGGAAGAAGGAGAACCATACGTGCCGCCTTGAACGCCTTGGAATAATGGTAGTGCATAAATGTAGCAAATAAATAAATATCCATCTGGAAATAATAACATTCACCCCACCCCCCAGGAATAAACAGCATCCCATAAAGTGGAGAGGGGAACCTCCAACCCATGGACTGACTTTGACCATCCAAACTCTTGACACTCTCGCAAGGCCTCCCTGAGTGCTTTTGCTTGGCTGAAACATGCCCATGAACTGCAATCATGCCCCTTAGTTACCAGAGGAAGAGAAGGCAAGAGTCACCTCACTTGTCCTTCCCCAATTGCCTCTGGCCCCACCTTGGAAGTTTGCCCACAATACAACACAACCCTGAATTCCCCCACCTATCCCTGCCATATCTAAGTAATAAATAATAATAATAATAATAATAATAATAATAATAATATTTTTTTATTTATACCCCGCCCTTCCTGCTTCAGAAAACCGGGCTCAGGGTGGCTAACAGCAAATTTAAAACACTTAATTGATGCAACAAAAAACAGCATAAATACAGTATAAACCATGAATAACAATAAATTCAGAATTCAATTTAGGGGGGAAATCCATCCAGTAAACATTAGATGATCACCAGGGCTAGCTGGCTAAATTAGTCCTATTTGGGCCAGCGAGGAGACCAGGGAAGAATTAGCTGTGGGATCCCAGAGCGGGTAATCTTCATAAAAAGGGGAGGGGGAGGGAAGGAAGGGGAATAAACAATCAGGCTAAGTTCTTCATGCAGACACCAAACAGGAGAGCGAGTGTGGTAAGAAAGGGACTCCCTGACCTTGCAGAAAAATCATTGGGGGTGGGGGGTGGGGTTCAGAACAATCATGTCTCCTTGGCCAAATCCTGGGAAAAGGTGGGCAAGAGTCACTCATGCATGCTGCCCTCAAGCTGACCAGTTGGGTCAGGGTAGCAACTATCATAGCTAAGCTGGTTCAGTTGGTAGAGCATCTCAGGGCTGTGGGTTTGAGCCCCATGTTGGGCAAAAGATTGCTGCATCGCAGGGGGCTGGACTCGATGACCCTTGTGATTCCTCCCAATTCTACCATTTTATGCTGGGAGATAAGGAATGTTGATTCCATCCTGCACTTCCAGAGTGAGGAGAGGGGGAATTAACCTCAAAGGAAGCTTTCTCGGAGGTTAATTCTACACGCACACACACACACAGAGAGAGAGAGAGAGAGAGAGAGAGAGAGAGAGAGATTCATTGTGTCGGGAAGGAATAAAAAGAGATCTGTCCCTTCATTCCCCTTCTTTTCCGGCGCTCAATTGAAGTATAACTAAAGTGTGTTTTAAAAGAGGCCTCGGCATCTTAACAAGAGGTCAGTAGACATAAGTGGTGAGCACTTTTTTAAAAAAGTATCAAATAAAGTTGTTTCATTTTATCTTAAAACTATCACAGTTAGTTACTGAAGCCTGCCACCCTAAACTCCCTTACAAGGAAGTATAATCCCTTCTGTGTAAGCTTACATAGGATTGCATTGCTGAAATCTAGGGACTTAAATATTAAATACAACATATTCTGAAGGAATGCCAACCTGAAAAAAGTTGTGTGTTGCTTGGTTTATTTTTAAACGGTGACAATAATGATGAAATAGCTTTATTCAATTCATTAAAAAAAAAGGGATATTTATCAGTGTTATTGCTTTAGATGTGAAAAATGCTCAGATACGTACTGGCAGGCTGCCTCCAAAAGTAATAGCATAATAATATTCAAGATACCTGACAAAATTAATACAGGATGAGATGACTCTTTCATCACAGCAGGAAAACTCAAAGGGGGGAAAAAACCACTGTCCTGAATATGGATCAAGGTTTTGTGCATTTAAAAGGGCAAGCCAGTCAGGTACATGGTGATGCAGAAATGTTTATCTTAGACTGAGATTAAGACGTGCTGTCTGAGTACGCAGCAGCCCTTAAAATGCAATGATGTCCTTGGAATTCTGAATAATTTTCATAATCAAAGACATATACCATCCCGCACTGCAAGATAAACTTCCTACATTACATTTAGAAGACATGAACGTACCTCTGCATTATAGCATGTCTAAAATCCTCTTAACACATATGGGTCATATTCCAGACCCTCCAAGTGTCCCTATTTTTCAAGGGCAGTCCCAAATTTACAGAAGCCATCCCGGTTTCTGATTTGATCCCAGAATGTCCCACTTTTCCTTAGTTTGAACCTGATTTCATCGGAGAAATGTTGGAGGGTACGGAGTTATGCCACCCTTGAGCCAAGGAGATAAGTAACTATACACCCCTCTGAAGACATCTGAAAGCACACCTGTATATGAAAGCTTTTTAAAATTTAATGCTTTATTACATTTTTATATATGTTGGAAACTGTTCAGAGTGGCTGGGGCAACCCAATTAGAAGGGTGGGGTATAAATAATAGAATTATTATTATTATTAGGAGTATTTAGGGCATCCCTATTTTCATCAGGGGAAATGTTGGAGGATATGATATTCCAGTCCTCTCCTTACAATCTGTTGAGCATGCAGAAAGGAGTCCTTGAATAGATATTTCAGTGTCTGGAACATAAGAAACTTGTATGCACAGCCCTGTAGAGGAGAAGCATGGGTGGTACTACATACAGAAAGCGCAGGCAGGTATCCCCTAGCAGAGAACTGTCAGTATCCTGTAATGTCTACATGCTCATCGAGCCCCTCCTGCATGCAAAAATATGCCCAACGTGTATTTGCCTTCAAGGAGAATGCTGAGAAACCAGAGTCTTTTTTGGAGAGAGCAGTACTCTTCACCATTTATATCTGAATAAGATTTCAAGCGTTAGGATGAGATGCAGGGCCACTCCTGCAACACACAGTAGTTATAAAAAACTAAGAGCCCAACACGATGCTAAACGTGTTGTTAGGACATTAGCTAGTGTTTAGGTAGATAGATATAGATAGATAGATGATAGATAATAGATAGAGATGATAAATGATAGATAGATATAGATGATAGATAAATATAGATATATATGATAGATAGCTAGATAGAGATAGATGATAGATAGATGGATATAGATAGCTGATAGATAGATGACAGATTAGGTAGATAGATAGAGATAGAGCCATTGCAAGGGCCCCAATTTTTATCAGGATCATAGCATGCAGGGAAGGGAGGTTTAACCCTTTCCCTGCTCACCATGATCCCAATGAAAATCCTCCCCTTGCTGCTGTTAGCCCTTCTTTGTGAGGGAGAAATTGTCATTTGAGTAATGTAGGGGGGAGGGTTAAGCCTCCTACCTCCATACAATACAATACTGATGGAAATAAGTCCCATTGATGGGCTTCCTAATGAGGTGTTTAGCATCGCAACTAGTTTGGCTGTAAAGTGTATATAACAAAAGAAGAAAGCAAAAAAACCCAGCATGGATACAGGTGAGTAACAGAGAAGTCTAGTCGTAAAGTCAGAGGAACTATTTGCAAGATGCCAGCTTCAGCTGCTGTCAATTATTTTCCCCTTCTAACAAAGATATAAGTCTTCAGTCTTTTTGTTATGCACACCATAACATATGAATGCAAAATCATTCAACTAAAAATTGAGGATGAATTTCAGAAAGAATCATGCAACGGAAGGGATTTAGAGTAAACAAAAAGGCATTTCAAACTGTTCAATAGCCCTTCTCATTAAAAGCCACATATTTGGAGAAGGAGAAAAGATGGGGGGTTTTGGTGTTTTTTTTAAAGTATGACACCTGCCCATAGGTGGCATGCCATAGCGCAGCTCCTTTGATGTGCAGTGCTTCTCAAATGGGAGAAATCGCTGATATGTATTGCAATATTTAAAGCTTAATTCACAGCTCATAAGTGACAATATTGAAATCAACTGTTGAATGCTGCAACTGGAAATTTAAGAAGCCCAGCTGTTCTAACTTCTGGCCACCCTTGTCTTTGAATGTGACCACTGCACATTCTTCAAAGATTTGGTTACTTTCATGCATCAGAAGTAAGTTATTAATGTCATATTAATAGTGCAATCCTATGAATGTCAGCTCATTACTCATGAGTCTCATTGAGTTCAATGGGACTGCATTACATGGGAAAGTTTCAATGCTTCCCTCTGAAAATGAGCTTTCCATGCCAGTTTTTCTGGTGCAGGTTTTGAGATTCTTTTCATTCCAAACAATAAATTTCAGACAAGGAGCTGCAGCAATTTTCAAAGAAGAAAAAACATTTATGCATATGATCATTCGCTATAATTTGATTTATCCAAACAAAGGGGGAGATCAACCAAAATATTTGAGTTGCCAGAAACTAGCAAAAGAGAAAGAAAAGTGTGTTAATGGCTGATTCACACATATGCACATTTTATTCGATTTCATGATGACTGCCAGCTGAAATGTGTGAACTAGAAAATTATTGTGCTTGAGATAATATATGCAGCGATGGGGAAGTTCTATCACATTATATGCATAAGTCATCATCATGTTGCAGTCATCAATTGATAAGCTTGCATGTGACAACTAGCCATAAGTTGCAGAAACTTACAGTGATATAAGACTGAGTGTTTAGATCAGGAAAGGGATGTTATGACTGCATGTTGTGTAAACCATTTAGAGAGCGAAAGTAATATTATACATAAACAGATCAGATAAAGGAAATTGTGTATTTTTTCATTCAATGAATATAATTAAATGTACTAACGGCAAGCTCCTAGTTAATTATTAATGTTTCTGGTTCTATGCAAAATTATACATTGTAGTGTGTAACATAATGCAGCAGGAAAGTAATGTAAAGATGCTTTTAAAAAAATAAATAAAAAATAGTATTTTATAGCTTATTCCACATCATTTTACATCATTCACATGGTACTATTGTCTAGAGACAAAAGCTGTGCTGGTAGCTATTTCACAGAAAGCCTTATCCAAAGTTTATTGCAATCGACTGAAGTTTCATTGACCTGATTCCTAAGATCTTTGAATTACGTCATCCAATCATTGAACTAAGGCTGATTCTTAAACATTTCACAATATATATTCTGCAACTGTTTCACATGCGATACATCGAGTTTTATACTTCCCGCTTCTGTAAATCCAATGAAAAGGCTACTTTGATTAGAATGTATATTTACGAATAGATCCCTTCCATTTTCTACTCTGTAATAATAGCATTTATACACGTCAGACAAGCAAATGCATTTTAGCATCACATATGAAAATTTCCTAAGCCTGCTCTTGAACGAACAATGTTTTGCTGTGCATGCATTATAAACAATCATATTTCTTCTTTAAAAAGTCCAGTTTATGGTACAGTCCTGATAATGACAGCATGCCTCATAAACTAGGGAAACCAAAATATAACGTCACACAGATGTTGGTTTTCCCCAGCTCCCCAAGCTATTCAGTAACTGATCAAAATTGATCAATATTTAGCCAAGAAACTGGAACAAAATAACCTTTTGAATGACATTCACAGAGCTTTATAAAGTTAACAGTACACATTATATACTCATCCAAAACGAATACTAAGAAGTCTGCCCTAGCTTTCCAATCTCCCTTGCCTTTTCTTCATCCAAAGTTATCCCACATCATTAGCGATGGTGGTAAATGGTGGCCACAGCAGTACCTTCCGAAGCCAGAAAAGATTTTCTTTTCCTGCAAATATTTAAGCATTTTCTATTTCTAGTTGGGCGAAAAAACAAAACCAAACAAAATCCAGTGGGGGGGGGGGAATGGAACCACCCGTAATCACATTTATGGAGCAAATCAGCCCTTTTAGGGACCGATAAATGCTTCCAACAATAAACGGCCATTATTGGCAAATAAATAGTGACTTGCACCTGTGACACATGGCGTCCAGCATTCAGCCTCATTCATTATATTGGAAGGCGCACTTTCTATCTCTTCCTCTCTATCCCTGATGCTATAATAAGACAGCTTTAATTGGAGCTATACATACCTGCCCATACCAACTGTATTCCAGCATTGTGACTTGTAGGGAAAGCCAAACCTTAGAAAACTCGGAAAAGTTTGTGAATACCCACTGTTTCATTAAGTGCAAAGCTAATGCCTTGCACCGCTCCTTTCCCTTTCAAGCGAGTGTGCGCCAGTCCACAACTTTTTTTTTTACTTTTTTTTTACTGAGCCACCAGTACTGCTACAATCCCAGCTTTGTTGAAGTGTTGTACTCTTGCAGCTAAAACCTGTTGATAATGAACCTGAACCCATTATTTTGAGTCAATGAATTGAAAGAAATAGGGCAAAGAATGAAAGCCACAGGGCCAATTACCAGCATTCTTTGATGTATTACTTGCTAGCACACACCAAATCACTTTGTGTCTTTGTCTTGATCCTCTCTGTTATTCATTAATTATTCTGGAAGGGTTAGAGTTCAGATAGCTAATTGCGCAGACAGTCTTTCTTGGTGGGGATTCTCCCTACGCTGACACTTTTCCCAACTGTGCCCAACCACCTTGTATTATGCCAATTAATCCAATTCTTGGCATTTTTGTACAACCTTCCAGGCTCTTTTTAAAGTTATGCCTAAAATGTTTTCTCACTCCCCAGTCAGAAGGCGAAGCTGCTTGAAGAACTGACTAGATAATCAAGACTTGAAGGAGCTACCTGGTTCTCTCTTTTTTTGCTACAACAACCAACCTACTGCTCTGGAATTTGTTGACTGAGTCATATTTTCCCACATTCGCCAGCCATAGACTTCCCACTGCAGTCCTCACTAATCTATAACATGCATTCTTGTACTGTACAATAAATATACAGGTGATAAAATCAGGCGACGGGAGGGCAAGGAAGTATGGCTTTTCTCAATGCAGGTTCTCGCAGAAATAACATTTTATGACATTCAAACTATTACACAATCAATGTAGAGTGGTGGTCTCTGAGGCCAACGACCAGCTTATGAGATATAACAGAGCAGAGAATGGCCTACATAGTAAAGCTTGTTTTCAAAACATTCTTAAACACAACTTTTGTATTTTGGACATATTGCCTGTCCAAAAGAACAATTCAATAATTATAGGAATCTTTCATAATCTGTAGAACACCTAAGAGCATAAGGGAGTTGTCAAATGTTTGTTTATAGATTTTTTTATTTTATTTTATTTGCCATGAGAATCTAAATAAGCCTGGGACCATACTTTCTCCCAGCATGAACATACTCCATCATAGAAGGTTGTTAGTAAAAATTTTGATGGACTTGTGTTATTTCACACATACATCCAGTACCACTCAGGCTCCATCTTCAGGTGGAAGTGTGAGCAAGCTGTTGCATTTTAGATTCTCCTGTTGGCTAGGCTAATACAAAATCTGTAAGCTCTCAAACTAACAAAATATCCCATTCCAAAGTCAGTTACAGAAATTGCAATGTCATCAAACCTAACAGGGCAACAAACAGTTGACGTGATTACAAGATTACAAACATTTCTACATCTTGCCCTTTCTACGGCTTAAATGCTACCCGCCGGAAAGGATGAGAATAATGTCTGACACAACTGCATTTTTATTTGGGCATGTGCATTATTCAAGGAATTATTCTACGATACTACAGCCATCTTTTATACACGAAACAGAAGATAATGCATTATGTGGAGCAGGAAAGGTAAGACTTTGGGGGCAACCCACCAACCATACAGTCTTCCTGGTAGGGGAGAAAATTGATTCAGATCCCATTTAAAGCCAAATCTATCAGATTCACACTGTCCAAAACAATATGAAAACGGAAATGCAGCCATTCTTCAAAATTTGCACTTATCTGAATTTTGCACTGTGATTCTCCAAGCCGCCAAGGTTTACAAAAATGCATGTGTTAGGGGAAATATGCATAATGATGAGTGAGAATAACATACAAAAATGTGTTGCATTGATGCATATTAAGGGGATGGCTTTTCCATTTGTCTTGCCCCACCCTTCAGCCCTAGAAACCTTCATCAGGTGGAGCTGCTGTCAGAAGAAGTGGGAAGTGCTGGCCATCAGAGGTGACTGGTTCTACCTACCTTGCCCTATTCTCCAGCTCTATGAGCCTTCATAAGAGAGTTGCTTAATGGATGTTTTGACTTGACCTATTGCTAAGCTGGGAGTTGCTTTTGGGTCTTCTTTCTGCCATGGTAACCTCACCTCTAGACTACCGTAACGCAATCTAGGCAGGGCTACCCTTGTAGACTGTTTAGAAGCTGCACTTGGTACACGCTGCTGTTGGGTTTCTGAGCGGCACATGAAGTCAGTGTCATATCACACCTATTTGCCATGAGTTGTACTGGCACTAATTTGCTACTGAGCCCTATTTACAGCAGCAATGTTGATTTGTATGGTTTAAAAACTTGATGGGACACTTAATACAGGCCAGCTAAAGCACTGAAATCTGCAAGCAGACAGGTATCAATGCATGTCACCCACTGTGCTTCTTAAAAAATGAAAACATTCACTGGGAAATGCTGATTGATCTTGACCGTTGTGAATGCCACTGAAGAGTTAGCATAATACTTAACTTTAATGTACCGTCTTGACAATTGTATCTGTTTCTTTGCTAATCAGTCTGCTCCATGAACCAATTTTCCCACGATCTCCAAATCAGTATCTTCTCCCCCCAAAAAATGCTGTGTGTGTGTGTTTGTTTGTGCACGTGTGTTTTCACCACTGTCTTGATTTTAAAGTGGAAATAATGAAAATTCAGGAGTTAAATATTAATATTTAATTCCTATGTTGTGCTCTTTTTTTTAACCAATTACAATTTGAACTTCACCTAACTGAAAAAGACTGCAGACTTCACTCAATTAGCAGTAATAGGATTAAAAACATAGCTTTGGAACTGAAGATTTAAATAGGGGAAAAAATCTTGGCAAATATACACTGCATATGCCAAATTAATCTCAAAATAAATATGCAGTCTTGGATAAAATAAGTGGAATGTGGAATTTTAGCTCTCTCTCTCTCTTCATCCCCACTTCTTTCCCAACACACACACACACACTTTCTAGTATTTGACTTTCTTGAGATTTTTGCTTTATGAATTGTGACTGACCCAGAATATCAGTTCTTTTCCCTTTGACTATAGCACTCTCCTTAATATGAGCAGTCATTCACAACAGGCTTCCCTCTGAAGGAATGCTTCGTTGTATTTTCTTCTGGGTACCCCATAGTTCTAAATATGGATACTTATTGCACTGACATCTGTGAGGCTTTAAGGGAGCAAAGTATGTTTGGCAGAAGATGTCAGATTAGCCTAAGTGATGGATCTTACCTTACTTCTTTTGTCATGATATGACCCACACAATCAGATCACTGCACAATAAACATTCAATTCTTTTCTTTGTGTACTTGTGTACATTCCTCACATCTTCCTTCAAGATTGCACTGCTGTCATGGAAATACAGTATTTTCTGAGCTCTCCAAGCACAATATTTTGAACCTGGGAAAATGTGATACTTTCCCCCTCCCTCCATTTAACACGACAAAGGTGAACCTGTGGCTCCTCAGATGACAATATCCAACCTTCCCATGCTGGGCAGGGCTGAGAGCAACTGGAGTCAAACATCTAGACAGACACAGGGTCTCCTTCCCTGAAAATACATTTGTTGTTATTGGGCAGAACCGACTTGTGTGGTTCAGGCTTCTCATATGGTCCTGGGCTTTTAAGAAAGCACCCCACACACCACTTAGGCACTGCAGTTTTAGAAAAATCCAAGCAACGGATGTCACAAGTTATAGCTTGGTGATAGAACAGGTATGGCAAACCTTTAGCTTTCTAGATGTTGCTGAACTACAACTCCCATCAGCCCAAGCAAGGATGACCAATGGCCATGGATGAAGGAGGTTGTAGCAACATGTGGCGCACCAAAGGTTCCACACATTTGGCAGTAGAACATCTCCTTTGCAAGCAGAAGGTCCCAAATTCAATTGCTGGCATATCCTGGTATCATGAAGACACCACCGTTTTTTACTACTTTCATTTCAAGGAAACCCAACCCAAGGTATGTGTTGGCATCCCTGAAATCTCTCACTGCTTAGTTTTTTAAACTTCCAGACTCCAAAAACCCACTCTTTAAAGGTTGACATTTTTGTGGTCAACTAAATTGAAGAAGTAACATGAGTCAACAGTGTGATGCAGCAGCAAAAGTAAAGCTAACACTATTCCAGGCTGAATCAACAGAAGTATAGTGTCCAGATCAAGGGAAGTAATAGTACCACTCTATTCTGCCTTAGTCAGACCACACCTGGAATACTGTGTCCAGCTCTGGGCATCACAATTTAAGAAGGATATTGACAAGTTGGAACGTGTGCAGAGGTGGGCAACCAAGATGATCAAGGGTCTGGAAATGAAGCCTTATGAGGAGCGCTTGAAGGAGCTGAGTATGTTTAGCCTGGAGAAGAGGAGACTGAGAGGAGATATGATAGCCATCTTCAAATATCTTAAGGGCTGTCACATGGAAGACGGAGCATGCTTGTTTTCTCCTGCTCTTGACTCAAGGCAATGGCTTCAAGTTACAAGAAAGTAGATTCCAACTAAATATTCGGAAAAACTTTTTGACAGTCAGAGCTGTTTGGCAGTGGAACAGACTCCCACAAGAGGTGGTGGACTGTCCTTCCTTGGAGGTTTTTAAGCAGAGGTTAGATGGCCATCTGTCATGGATGCTTTAGCTGAGATTCCTGCATTGCAGGGGGTTGGACTAGATGATTCTTGGGCACCTTCCAACTCTAAGATTCTGTTCTTCTATTATTCTTTTAAGTAGGCAAAGCTCAATATGCTTCACTCAGCATTTTTGTGTGTGAATGTTTTTAACTTGGCTTGATTCTGATTCAAGGGAGAATATTGCTAGAGATACCCTGATGCCTGCTATTGATATGCTTGTGTTAATACCTCAATATTTTTGCAAGGCTAGGTAGATATTTTGGGTTCTTTTTAAAAAAAAAAAACATGTACCATTACTACTGAACAACAGAGACTCCTTGAAGGGAACTTACAAAACAAAGGTCTAAGATTAATTGGTATTGATGCTCAGTTTCTAGAAACAAGCTTGATATTTGACAACAGGCTGAGATAGGTGGTGTAATTATTGCCCTCTGTCACTTT
Organism: Podarcis raffonei; assembly: GCF_027172205.1. NCBI lineage: Eukaryota > Metazoa > Chordata > Lepidosauria > Squamata > Lacertidae > Podarcis > Podarcis raffonei. The sequence continues at coordinate 23,410,077 of NC_070611.1, read as the reverse complement.
GCTAAGATAGTGAGCCTAAGAAAGCTTTTCAGTTACTAAATTGAAAATGCAGTGGGTAGATAAAAGCTAACATGCTAATTAATTGTGTGGGAAGAATACATTTAATGTAAATATTTTTCGTCTCCATGGTTGACATGCCACTTCTTGCATTAAAGCATTCATTATGCACATGTAGTTGCCTGAATTTTCAAATTTAGTTCAAAATAAAAGAAAACTCAACGAAAGCTCAATTTACTAGTACCTTGTACAAGTGACCACCTCTCTGAATTATTTCCTAAACCTGTAAAATCACTACCTACTTATTGCGTAATTAAGATAATTAGGTTGGGAGCAAGTTGAACTTTTTTGGACCAATTTCTGAGAAGTGATGCACTGTTTTGCATTGTTAGCAAGATATGGAAAAATTAGTTGCACAGGGGCTAGAAAAAGCTCCACTCCATATTTCTATATGCAAACCAGAGTTTCAAACATCTATTGGTTTAATTGGTAGGCCACTTAAATAAAATGTTTGTTTTCTAATCTGTAAGATTCTTGAACATGCTGGTGATTTTTTAGAAGAGCTAAGAATTTTTCACAAACAATTTTTGTGTTACTATAAAGTTTGCAGTGGGCTCCATTTTATAACTTCGTTTTTGTTTTGTTTTTTAATCAATCTTTCATTATTGCTAAAGCAGTATTGCTAGGATTTTTAGAAATGAAAGAGATTTATAATGTTATAATACCATGGTGTAATAACATTATTGCAGTACGGTGTAATAGCAGTACAGTGGTACCTCGGGTTACATATGCTTCAGGTTACATATGCTTTAGGTTACAGACTCCGCTAACCCAAAAATTGTGCTTCAGGTTAAGAACTTTGCTTCAGGATGAAAACAGAAATCGTGCTCTGGCGGCGCGGCAGCAGCAAGAGGCCCCATTAGCTAAAGTGGTGCTTCAGGTTAAGAACAGTTTCAGGTTAAGAACCTTCAGAACGAATTAAGTACTTAACCCGAGGTACCACTGTATGCTTCTTTTTCAATGCAAAAGAAAAGGTGGAATTGTGTTTTAGCAATAATTAAAAGACTGATTAAAAAATGAAAATGGGGTCATAGTATGGTACCCACAATAGTTATAGCTATAACGTGTGCTAAGCTACAGGTAACTCCACTCAAAATAGGTATGTTCTGCCCAAAGATGTGGACAAAACATAGTGAGATGTACATACAGAAAAAGTGCAATACTCTCAATAGTGTAGCAATGCTGCATATAAATTACAACAGAAGAACAAGGACTGAGTAGGATGTGGAGTAGAGAAGTTGAAAAATTCTGGTGGAAATGGGAGAGGAAAGTGCAAATATTTGTTTATTCCTCCCGTGTCCAGAACAAACATCAGCTCAGCAACTGTGATCACCATCGCTGTTCCACACCCCCTTTCAGTCCATGAATTGATTACGTCTCCCACCCCTTGTTTCCTTAGCACTGAAATGAATGAGGAGGAATAACTTAACAACGTGGTAACTAAACATAACATAATTAATTTATGTAATTAATTACGTTGATTAATTAAGTAAATTGCATAAGTTACATAGCTTGACCATTGCCTGGTGGAAGATGAACTACAGTGAAACAGAAGCAGCACTGCATAGGACACATACAAGGTAGAATGGAAGACGGTGCCAACTGTTGGGATAGCGCAGTTAGTAGAGAATGAGACTCTTAATCTCAGGTTTGTGGGTTCAAGGCCCACATTGGGCAAATGATTGGACTAGATTTTTCGTCTTTCAGTAGTCTTAGTCATGCTTGACTCTCCATGACCCCATGAACCAGAGCATTTCTTCTCAAAGCTTCTCCTTTTGTCCATGGAGTGTTCATGGTTTCCCCAGCCGCTCTGTGCAGCTCCCAATAGAATATTAAAGGTAAAGGGACCCCTGACCATTAGGTCCAGTCGTGACCGACTCTGGGGTTGTGGCGCTCATCTCGCTTTATTGGCCGAGGGAGCCGGCGTACAGCTTCCAGGTCATGTGGCCAGCATGACTAAGCCGCTTCTGGAGAACCAGAGCAGTGCACAGAAATGCTGTTTACCTTCCCGCCGGAGCGGTACCTATTTATCTACTTGCACTTTGACATGCTTTTGAAATGCTAGGTGGGCAGGAGCTAGGACAGAGCAACGGGAGCTCACCCTGTCGCAGGGATTCAAACCGCCGACCTTCTGATGGCAAGTCCTAGGCTCTGTGGTTTAACCCACAGCGCCAATACAATTCTATAATTCCTACATTCCTAATGAGGAGACCCCCCTCTGGAATCAGACACGTTTCTGGAAGAGAAGAAAGTAACAAGAGCAATGGCAGCTCCAACCACCCTTAAAAGGGATTTTATCTTCACCCTGACAGCCGGTTAATAAATGAAGCAAGCCAAAGTCTCAGTGATTTGCCCAAAGCCATATTAAAATCAGAGGAATCCTGGCCAAGAGTCTTAGCAATAGGAAATTCACTTCCTGCTCATCCTTTTCAAGCGGCAGAGCAGGAATCACCAATGAGAACCGTCGCTGTGGATCAGACACAGCAAATGCGAACAGCGGGACGCACACGTTGATATGTGGCACTTTTTGCGGTCGGTCGACCCAAACAGGAACGCAACAGAGGAATTGTTGCCATTCTTTATGAAGCTTAGGGGACTTGCGGTTCTTAAAAACTGCATTCCTCTATTAATCCGAAAGCCAGCTCTTATACAAGCAGCCCAATGCATGCCTCCGAACACTGCTTCATTTGTTATCTGCTCCCTGACCTGAGAAGAACACCTTCTCGGCAAAAGCAACTCTAATTTGGCACCTTGCATCACTTCTGGGGGCCTTTCAAAGCAGCTGCATTTTAAGTCTAATTAGAAAACGGTGCACAGGATTAATTTAGAGGGTTCTTTTATATATATTTACAGGCTGACAAGACCGCGAAGAGCTCAAATCCATGTTTGCACCCAGCCCACTAAAGGGGTTCACATTCTTGCGAGTTCTGCATCCTTGGGACAGGGTTTAATTAGTATTACCACCAAACAGGTTGCTTGGGAGTTGTAGAAAAGCAGGAAAGTATTACGAGTCAACCTGGTGGGAAAATGGAACACTGCAGAACTGAAGATCATAGGAATATATATGCTGATAGGTGTGCTTTTTTATTATTATTTAAATAAGATTTTTTTTAAAAAAAATAAAGTAGAATAGCAAAAGTTGGGGGGGGGGGCACGACCAGAAGCATTCCAGGAGGGCTGCCCTCGGCACAGAGACATTTTAATGCTTTTTGCAAATCAGACTTGGTTTGAAGTCAGCAACAGGAGGACCAACCACTGTCTGTGTGATTGCTTTCTCCTCTATTATGCCCAGGTCCATCTTGTGAAATCCTCTTCCCCCTTGCATCAGCATACAGAACTCTATCACAGATTCAAATAATAGAAATAATTATTCAGGGGATTCTAATAATAAAGAATTTATTTCCCCAAATTCAGAGAGAGGAGATATTATATATACACACACACACATAATCAAGGACAATTCTAACATCCAAAAGGGTCAAATCACAATGAAACGGTATCATTGTGGCAAAGCCTTTTATTCCTTTCCGTCCTTAATAAATGGGAAGTGGGGGACTCTCCCACTCACTTCGGCAGATGCTAATTGAAGCTGAACATCTCCTGCTTGAGAGAGAGAGAGAGAGAGAGAGAGAGAGAGAGAGAGAGAGAGAGAGAGAATTTTGCTTCAAAGGAGATTAAACTCAGGAACAAAGTGAGAGTTTCTTTTTCTTATAATAAAGGCTTTTGGATAGTCATTAAATCTGAATTACAGGTTTAACAAACACTTGCATAAGAATCATTAATATCATCCTTCAGGATGTCACGTAATTACTAATGCTGTTCATTTCAGATGTCAGCTCTTTTCAAAATTCAATTATCACACCCTCTTCCATAAAGTTGCAGCCTTGCCACTTCACAAGCGTATCTCCTTCTCGGGCTGTTTCTACTCGACTGTGTTTTAGAACTGGCACATAGCTCGGGTGTAAGGCTGCTTGACACGTCTCCATTAGAGTTCGCACAATGAAATAGTTAGTCAGAGGGTGACACTCCTTTGGCCTGTCAATAAGAGGATCCACACCTTTCCCCCTCCATCCTCCACCATCCTGGCTGGGCTCCTATTGCTGACTTGCATGTAGGGCAGAAATTCCACTGTTGAAACTTTCCCCAGCCTGGAGATACAGCAATAGGAAACACCACACCTGTTGAGTAGTTTTCATACCTGCCATTCAGCTTTTAATAGCGTAGAATAGGGATGGGGAATCTTCCGGTGTTGTTGGGCTCCCATCAGCACCAGCCAACGTGGCCAATGATCAGGGATGATGGCCACTGTAGTCTAGCAACATCTGCCACAGGTTCCCCATATTTGGGACAGAGTTTCTGAAAGGGAGAAGAGAGGTGGCAATGGGAACAAGACAAGGAAATCCATTTGGGTTTTCAGAGCACAAGAGGAGAGAGTTGTTTGAAGGAGCAGGCAAGCGTCCTGCTCCTTCAAGAGCTTCATGTCATGACATGCATGGAATCCATGTGTCCTCTCACTTTACTTCAGCATCTTGTTCAAAAGGTGGAGCTATATGTGTCCCTGAACAGGTGTATCTCTATCTTTGAGTGAGACACAAGAGTACTACGAAAGAAAACACACCTTTCACATTTCCACTCCTATCATGTCCAAAGCCACCTAAAATTAACCTTAAGAACATAAGCTTTGATCTCCATCCATCACCACACCGACAGTCCTTACACTCACCCCTCCAGTTTTTTCTCCCCACCCTGTGCCTGAACTGTTCCTGTTTTGCCATTAAAATGTGGGCATCTGGTTATATGTGGTGGGGTGCAAGATTATCTCTGCTATATATTTTGGAAAGCAGTTTATCTGATCCCTATGCATTTGGGCACCTCCTAAGATGTTGTAACCAAATTCTGCATGATGGTTCATGAGATCAAGGAGCTCTATGTTTGGATACCGTTGGACATTTGGAATCAAGATGAGGGAATGACCCTTTCAAAACTGCACTTTTTGTGGAAGGGGGGGCTGCTAGTATTGTATAATCTGAAGGCAGCCCTGTTTGGGGAAGCTTTTAATACTGAATGAATCATTGCTTTTTAATATTCTGCTGGAAGCCGCCCAGAGTGGCTGGGGAAACCCGGCCAGATGGGTGGGGTATAAATAATATGTTGTTGTTGTTGTTGTTGTTGTTGTTGTTGTTGTTGTTGTTGTTGTTAGATATAGGTAGGTATTAGATATAGGTAGGTAGCTGTGTTGGTTTGCCGTAGTCGAAACAAAATAAAAAAAATCCTTCCAGTAGCACCTTAGAGACCAACTAAGTTTGATATTGGTATGACCTTTCATGTGCATGCACACTTCTTCAGATAATAATAATAATAATAATAATAATAATAATAATAATAATAGATATTTCTCTCAGGGGAGGGTTAAAGAGTTGTATGTTTCTTTATGTTGTCATATTAAAATAAAACTTTTTTTAAAAAAAAAGTAGGATGGCCATTTATGTATCACCAGAAAAGAACTAAAATTAGCACATGCTCATTCAACTGTACAAATGCAAATTTAGGGAAGGGGAATACTATAAAAATACAATGCAACACACCATCATGTGATGGAGTAAGGCCACATCACCAGTGTGCCTGCTCAGTCAACTTTAAAACCATTGTTCTCCCTTCCTTATGGTGTTAAAAAAAATCCTTAAATGGAACACAAGCTAGATCTAGACACATCAAAAAGGCATTTCAGAAAAAGGCGTTTTAAACCTCATAGCAGGGGATCACATGGGCAGAAGGCAGGACTCCACAGTGCCATCTGGTGTCACAGTATTATAATGCATGTGAAAATGCGTTCTTTGCTAATGTAGCTGAGTCCTTAGATTGGACAGCTCCTTAAAAAAGAAGTAGGTGATGACCCTTAAAAAACCCAAGAAAGTCCCTGCAGGGCCAAACCAAAGAGACCTTCCATCATCTGCTGCCCAGGTGTCCCTGGAGTCTCAGAAGCAAAGAAAAGGCCCCTTCTGATCCTTGATTGCAGGAGCCATCATGCAGGCTAAAACATTAATCATATTTAAAATATAGTAACCATCAAACCAACAACCACAGCACAGCATGTAATTCAACAGAAGCAGGAATGTGGCTGGTGGTCTTATGAACCTTCAGGTGCCAGGTTGACCGGGCGTTGGAGTGTGGAAACTGGATAGTGGAGTTTCATGGATGAAGGCATGGGTGGAAGTCTCAGCAGAATCCACTCATTTGTCCATTTCTCTCGTGGATTTCTTTCCTTCTTTATGGTCCCCCAAAAGGGATGGACGGCGATACTTCTACAGGGTCTTATTTTGGTCTACATGAAGTCACACTGCATTGAGTACACCTGGCTCAGATTGCCACAGAGGTGTAGCAAGGTGAGATGTGGCTGATGATCATCTTCCAAAGCAACTACTCTATTCCAAACTTAAAAATGGAAAGCATAATGCTGGTGGTCAACAAAAGAGGTTTAAAGACTGTGTCAAGGCAAATCTTTAAAAATGTAGTATAAACACCGACAACTGGGAAACACTGGCCTGTGGGCGCTCCAGTTGGAGAACAGCCTTTACCAAAGGTGTCATGGACTTTGAAGACACTCAAACTTGGGACGCAAGGGAGAAACATGCTAAGAGGAAGGCACGCTTGGCAAATCCACACCGTGATCAACTCCCACCCGGAAACCAATGTCCCCACTGTGGAAGGACGTGTGGGTCCAGAATTGGCCTCCACAGTCACTTACGGACTCATTGTTAAAACTGTGTTTATGGAAGACAATCTTACTCAGCTCCGAGTGATCGCCAAAGAAGAAGTCATTGTGCGGATGAAGCTGTTGGTTTTCCTTCCCGGGGAGGGAGATTGGCAGGACCTGATGGGGCAACACTGAGGCAGGTCCCAGGTATTCCTCCCAATTAAAGGCGGATTGCATGAAAACAAAGAAAGCTGGCACACTGTACTAATGTGAACTGGCCTACTCTTAGGTCTTATTAGGAGCCATCTCAATCAGCATTTCTTCCTGTTGATTGATAGGAAGAGGAATGTGTGGCAGGAGCAGATCATTACGGCACATTAACTCAGATAGGAGACAAATGCCCACAGGGCCTTGAAAGACGATGAGGAACAAATAAAAACTCTGTTTGGCGGACGGTGGAGGTGGGGAGATAAAAATTCTTCATTTCCCCAGGCTAGAGTGGAGGAAAGTGAAACAAATGGCACACAGAAGGTGCCAAATCAGAAAAAAGGAAGCAGCAAGCCAGGTCGAGGACGCTCATTAGCAGTCAACAATACTTCCAATATATTGATAACCTTATTCATATTTTCAGATCCTAAACAACTCTCTGCTTCTTCTCCTTCCTGCTACCAAATAGAGTCTAAAAACACCAACCAAAAGGGAAAAGAAGCCCATTGCTTTGTCTAACCTCATTGAATTTTATATTTATATTCAGGTATACCCTGAGTAAAAGTTAGCTGAATACTGTTTGTGTGTTATTTTTGTACACTGCTTTGGAGTAAACAACAGATGAGCCTGGATAGCTCAGTTGGTTAGACCATGGTGCTGATGAGCAGGGCATAAGCAAACTTATTTTTAGATGTGACCTATATTTTGTAAGGAAGGACTCAAATGTATCAGCAGAAAAAGATCTGGCCACTGTTTTAAAAAAAGTGGGGGTTGAGGGCATTGACTAGGGCCAAACGGCCTCTTCTTGGGGGTTCGTTATCTTTCTGTTTCAGAGAAATTCCTCTCAGCTGAAGAGGTAGTACTGTTAGAACATTTAACATAGTTCTATTCCCCCCCCCCCGTTCCACTCTGAGCACAGTTGGGGAACTTTAAAAAAAAATCACTGTAAAAAGACACACAGACACAGACACACACACAAATAATGCAGACACAACTAATTTAATTTCTACAGTGTCAGTCTGTTACAGTGAGAGAACGGTTTCCATAAATAGAAAGCTAAATTAACGTTATGGTCGCAACAGTGCACCCACAAGGCCACACAATCCCTAATGTGCCACTAAAAATAAAATAAAAAAGATGAGAAGAAACAGTTGGCATTCAGTTAACAATCATGTTTGGAGGCTTGTGGCGGACTTTGTTATTCCAAGGGAAGCCAGGTCCAAGTCTCTTGGGATTATGTACAAAGGCAGGGGAAAAAAGTGGACATTTCTGAAACTCAAAGGTGACTGCTGGGTTAATAAAACAGCCTGTTTTCTGTTCACCCACTCTTCCTCACAGTGTGCAGGTACATTAAAATACGTCAAAAGGAAAACCATTTGCTGTGGAGAAATAATTCAGCTAAAAGTCAAAATTTCCAGCTGGTGCATCGCTTTAGAGAAAGCGTGTGTGTGTGTGTGTGCTCTCGCGCGCACACACACACACACACACACACACACACACACACATTTACAAAGTGACCTGCACATCTCATCGGATGAAAGTTGATCTCCTCATTAAAGTAGAAACAAACATTCAACATAGGAACAACTGCCAGGTGCAAAAAATAATATACTACACTGGATATCAAAAGCCTACATTTCCCCGTCCCTGTTGCCTATCATCACTGCAGCTGACTCCAAATGTGAGGAACCTCTTGAAAGCATAATGAAGGCAAAGCTGTCTCTAGCCATTTGCTAAAGCAGTTTTGTTGCTGTTAGCCATCTAGAATTGCAAGTGCATTGTTGTCCCATAATAGGGGGAAAGTGCCTCCGTTTCTTGTTAACAATCCGCTTGCTATGGAGTCTATTAAGACACACAGAAGTTTGAGTTTGGCATGAAACATCATCTTAATTAAGGGCTGATCTACCTCGTACATACCACATACAGAGTCCTGTACACATGGTGGTTGTAACATGTACGGCAGCACGCTTTGTGTCCCTCTCTCAAGTTGTACGGAGAGAAGCAATTCGTACTGTGAGCTTCTTTGCACAACACGGCTTCTGGAAGGAGCAGAGGTCCTCAGTCAGCCTCTACATTGGGAATGGAGAAAGGGCTGGACTACAACTTCCATTACCCTGACCACTGGCCATGGTTCCTAGGGTTGATGGGAGCCAGAGTTCATATATATATATACTCAGAAGGAGGAAATCCTGCTGTGTTCGGTGGGTCTTCCATCCCAAGTAAATGTGCATAGCACTCCAGCCTTAAAGACACAACATTCCCATTGAGGAACAGGACTATCCCAAGCAAGTAAGGCTTAGAATTATGGGTTTCATGATTCACATGAAACATTAATATAATATCATAGTTGGCTGATGATTTGCTACCAGGCCAGGCTCAAAATTATTGATTCACTAAGCCAAACACAACTTGGGCCCAACATACCTTCATACTTCATGTTCCTTTATACTCCACCTCAGTCACTGAGATCCTCTGATGGGGCCTTTCTGGTAGGTTCCCATGCCCCTGAGATTTGGTTGAGGACCAAGTCTTTGGTGTGGCAGGCCCTGCCCAGTGAAACTCCCTACCTGAAAAGGTCCACAGGAAGCATCCCTGCCTCCTTTCAGACGTCCCTTGAAAACTGTACTACAAGATGTGACTGGAATGTTTGGTGAATGGTCACAGAAATCGAACAGCGATAAATATTCAAGCATACAATAGGCATCGGAAATTCATGAAATGCTCACAGCTGGGTACAGAGATGAAGCCGTAATTTGAAAGACAGTGTATGAGTGGCAGGCCGTTGAGCAAAACAGCAGCAAATGTCAACGGAGTTCGTGAGTTATTGATGCAGGATCGGCATTTGTCCATCTGAATGATGGTAGAAGAATTGCATATTCCACGTGAAATTGTTGCTGAGGTTACTGAGTTGTCCCACCCTCCATATTCTCCCAATCTTGCCCCACCAGATTTATTTCTTTTCCCAAAACTGAAATCTGCACTGAAAGGGTACAGATTTTCCAACTTTTCACACATCTAAGCTGCTGTGACAGGGGATCTGAAAGCAGTACGAAAAGAGGACTTCTCCAGAGGTTTCCAACAGTTCTATGAACGTTGTCAATGGTGCATTGTATCAGAGGGGGCCTACTTTGAAGGCCTGTAAGGTTGTATGTTTGAATATTTATCGCTGTCCAATTTCTGTGACCATTCACCAAATTTTCCAGTCACACCTTGTATTTAGATACCCCCTCACTATATGGTTTTTTTTTTCTTTTTAACCAGCTGTTTCATTAATGTTTTAAATTATGTTTTTTAGATATAGTGATTTATTTTGTTGTTGTAAGCCACCTTGATATATTTTATGAACGTACATATCATACATATTCAAATAAATAAATAAAATACGCTGACATGTTCACACTGTGTTGCATTTGGACTTTGCTGGAAGTTGAAAGCGACTGGATTCTATTATGAACATGTGGATCTCATCTGAAGAGCAAAAAAAGGGTTGCAAGCAGGTAAGGAAAAGTTAGTGAAAATTGCTCCCTCCCCTTTCAATAAGTGGAAGCATCCCAGGAGTATAATTCCATTCACAGGATCTCAGAATCCAACCATTGTCTCTGAACTCAAATTGAATTGGATAGTCTCCTCTCTTGTTGGGTCTAGCAAGCAACATATATGATAACCTTACCTATTTTCCCAGTCTAGGTTTCCCAACAGGTGGATAGCAGAGCAAAATGGATGGATTATCCTACTAATTAGCTTTGAATATTAGAACAACAGTAACCCACGAATAAATTCCTTATGATGGTCATTGACCACAACAATGAAGACTTTATTTGAATCTATGAATAAATGCATTTGAAGGAATAAAAATATTAATAAAAATAATAGTTGAGAATATCCAAGATTAGATCTTTAAATAAAAAATATAATACCCCAACAATAAATACAAGTTTAGATGTGTGCAACACGCATTACTCAAGAATCTAATGAGGATTTTATATTCTACAATGCTAGAGCTTTTCTTTAGTTTCTTCTGTCTTTCCATAAGATCATAACCCCTTTCCCCATTATGCAAATACATAACTAAGACCCTTTGAAGAATGCATTTTATGAGCCTGTTAGACAATAATGGCTTTTAAGTAGCTGTTATGAGTGAGTTTGTCAATACTTATCAAGGCACATTTAAAAACAATTTATTCAGACATTATGCTGATGAAGATTATTATTTGAGACTTAGGATAGGTGAGGTTACTAACCCACTCTCAGTTATTTCTAAGACAGCTTTGTCAAAGTATTTCCCATTAGTTTTTAAAAAAATACAACCAATAAAAGCCAGGCTATTGAGCAATACTAATAATGCAATGAAAAAATAGTTGTGTGATGTTTCTTGTGCACAAAATCACTCTAAATTCCGGTTACAAATTTCTGGGCTACAGCCTTGGAATGGCAATTGAGGTTTTGTGAGGTTCCGGACGTTACTGACTTCACTGGAGAGCCATCAATAAGAAAATGGTTTCCATTTTTATATACAAGGTCCTGAGTTCACCTATCAAAGCAATCTCCTATTCAGAACTCTGATGTGTAACATCTCTAGTTGATGGAGACAGATTTCTGTAGTCAGCTTTAAAGAGTTTCTTTTCAACAAAGGAACAAGCTGAGCAGAGTAGCCAATAATGCATAATGGACGGCAACAGAGGACACAGATTTAAATTACGCGATTATTAGGCCATAAACACACCATACATTTAAAGCACATGACTTCCCACAAAGAATTCTGGGAACTGTAGTTTGCTAGTTTGTTACTGTGGTGAGTGAACTACAGCTCCCAGGGTTTGTGTGCTAAGGTGGGCGTGCTATGAATTAGAGACAAGAAGGGCCAAATAAGAGAGGAAGGATTGCCCTTAAGATAAGACATCTGGACCTGGGAGGGGAATTTGGCTTGAGTTTGGTAGAAATGGCAACTGAGAGAGCTTTTCTAATAATATATATTGAAAAACGGAAGGTGGATTAGGATAGTAGAGCTGCGCTTGAAAAAGAACAGACAAATCCATGAAAGCTATAGATGAGTAAGTTCCACCTACACTGCCAGATGCAATATGTCTCTCAATACCAGTTGCTGTGAATCACAAGTAGGGAGAGTGTTGTTGCATATAGAGATCTGGTTGGCCACTGTAGATGCAAGACTCCTGAACTGAGAAGGGGATTGAAGTTAGGGAGCTAAGACAGCATCGCTTTCTGTTCCGCCCTCCTTTCATCACATGCAGCACTGCTTCCGTTCTGCTGCAGTTAGTCTTCTGTTCCAATGTTGTTGGCCTCACTATCTTAACTTACGATATTTATGTAATTTGTAATGCCTAATAAAGGTTTGGCAAAGTAAGTAAGTAAGTAAGTAAGTAAGTAAGTAAGTAAGTAGTTAATTATTCCACTCCATTCATTTCAGTGCCAAGGAAACACAATGAAAATGGAATGAAATGTCATCAGTTATCAGGGCTCGCCCAAGACATTTTGGCTCCTGAGGTGAATCAACAAATAGGCGCCTATCCCTCTCAGTTAGGGAAGGTGTAAGTGAAGATGTACATCAGGAACAAGGGAGGAAGCAAGATCCACATTGTGATCTGCTGCCCCAGTGGACCCTGCCACCCAAGGCGGTCACCTCACTTTGCCTCCTGTAATTAACAGGACCGGCCCAACCATATCACTTGAGGACTGAAAGCAGCAACAGCAGTGGATACTGATTTTATTTGCTGGATTAATATTAATAATAATAATAATTTTTTATTTATATCCCACCCTCCCCGGCCAAAGCCGGGCTCAGAGCGGCTAGCAACAAGTAAAAAAGCACAGTGTACATAAAATCACACAGTCAATTAATTAAAATACATTCTAGAATCAATTCAGAATCAAATTAATGGCAGCCATTGGGCTAGAGTTCTATGAGGATTACAGAAGGAGAGATGGGGTCAGACTGTGCCTTGGCCAAAGGCCTGGTGGAACAGCTCTGTCTTGCAGGCCCTGCAGAAAGATGTCAAGTCCCACAGGGCCCTAGTCTCTTGTGACAGAGTGTTCCACCAGATTGCGGCCACAGCTGAAAAAGCCCTGGCTCTGGTCGAGGCCAGCCTAACCTCCTTGTGGCCTGGTATCTCCAAGATGTTTTTATTTGAAGACCGTAAGTTCCTCTGTGGGACATACCAGGAAAGGCGGTCCTATAGGTACGAGGGTCCTAGGCTGTATAGGGCTTTAAAGGTTAAAACCAGCACCTTAAACCTGATCCTGTCCTCTACCGGGAGCCAGTGCAGCTGGTATAGCACTGGGTGAATGTGATCCTGTGGCGAGGACCCCGTAAGGAGTTTCGCTGCAGCATTCTGCACCCACTGGAGTTTCTGGGTCAGTCTCAAGGGCAGCCCCACGTAATTTCTCTTCTGGACATGTGTAATGGTTATATGGGGTTGCTCGTGCGTAAGTTGCCGCCACTCCTGGCTAGGTTGCCTGGTTAAACCTTTTCCTGGCTGGACAGCCCTTCACTTCGTGGCTGTTTCAGTCGCTAGCAGAATCCATCAGTGGGCGTTTCTTGAACTTCTTCCAGCAAAGAAGTTCTTTGACGCCAAGTCTACGCCTACTTTCCCTGCGCGGAAGTCTTCTGCGCAGGGTGGGTGTGGGTAGCGGAGGACCTGTGCTCTCCCCTCTGGTCTCCGGCGAAGAATCCTGGAGCCCCTTCACCGATTCCCCCATCCACCCCCCTTTATCCCTGGTGTTACGCTGATTTCCTTCCCCAGCCGATGAGTTCCCTCTCTCCCTGCTGGTCTCTTCTCTGGCATCGCTTGGGAGCCTTGCCTCCACTTCTGGCTCCGATGTCAGTTCCCTGACATGTTTCCATTTTTGTCAACATTCTCCAACATCCCAAGTTAGAGCAAATGACCCTGAGGTCCCTCCCTTGGAATAAAATGAGATACAAATAGAAAACATGAGACTTCAGCAGATTCTTCAAGTTCTGCCCCTCCGCCCTCCATTATATCTGCATACAAACAGCTATATTGTTCTGGACGTACACAGTCGCCATTCTTGCAGTCACAGAAATGCCTCCTTTTGGTTCTTCTCCCCAACCTACAAGGCAGTCGAAGGTAACTATTAAGAGAGAATCTATTTATTTATTTCCCAGGAATATCAGCTAATAAAAGCACCTCGGTCCACAAACATTATTTTTGTGCAGGCTTAGTTCAGCCAAGTGGATTTCTTCATTTGGTTGCCCTCTGTGTCGACTTTGTGCCTGCCAAGGATTAGCCTGGAGCAAATTTTGACAGCAATAAGATATCCACCCATAAAATCAAGTGTGCAGCCGGCACACTTTAATTTAAATAGCACTAAGTTTTGTATATATATGCGCACGAACAGAAACAATTCAGAAATATTCAGCTTAAAACAGAATATTATTCTCGGTGGTTTATTTCTAGAAAAAATTGTGCTGGTACTATATACCGCTGAGTGCCACCAGAAAAAAGCACTGGTCTTCCCTATCGCCCAGGCTTGTTGTGAGGACACACTGAGTAAATTAAATCATAAAGCGGCAGCAGCAAAGAAAGGGCACATCAGTTCTAACCTGGCTGGCAGCAGTCCTCTGCTAAGCACAAGTCTCTGGGATTTTCTCCTTTCACATATCCTGCCAACTCTTTTTCCTCGTAGCACTGACAGGAACATTAGGAAGCCAAGGACGGAAAGGTTTTGCCATCACTCCCTGAAGCCGTCTGCCAAATGTGACAGATCTTCCCCTAGATGTGAAGAAGAATGAGAGCTGGAAGAAGGTATTTCATAGGTACGGTTGCTAACTTCTTCTATTAACAGGGCTCTCGTGCGGCTGTATGACCAGCACAAGTTCTCACTTTTGTTGGGGTGGGGATATTGCAAATGCTTGGATTTCTGCCCGCTGCACAATTCTTAAATGCGAACTGTACAGTGGTACCTCGGGTTAAATACTTAATTCGTTCCGGAGGTCCGTTCTTAACCTGAAACTGTTCTTAACCTGAAGCACCACTTTAGCTAATGGGGCTTTCTGCTGCCGCCGCACCGCCGGAGCACGATTTCTGTTCTCATCCTGAAACAAAGTTCTTAACCCAAGGTACTATTTCTGGGTTAACGGAGTCTGTAACCTGAAGCGTATGTAACCTGAGGTACCACTGTATAACAGTGGCAATCCCAAAAATGAAAAATAGGATAGCGGGCAATATCTAATTTTAGATCTGATGATAGATGTTATTCAAAAGGAGGATGTGACTGGACAGTACACTGGTGTCTTCCTCTCTTGTGGCAAAGAGAGGGAGAGAGAGAGAGAGAGAGAGAGAGAGAGAGCAGGAAAGTCAGATGTTTCTGCTCAGCTCTTATTTTACATAAAAAACTTTAATTGCTTTATTTTAGACATTTCAGACAACCGCATGCAAGTCAATGGAGCACAGCGCTTTTGCACTAGATACCTGGGAAAAGGTACAAGGAAATAATTTGATACTGCTCTTTGACGAACTGGATGTTTCGTATGGGGGAATTTTTCGGTTGAAAACCTCGACTTCAGCAACCTGCAACATGGACTGAACTCAAATTTTTAGACAAATAGAGCTACACAACCCTATCACATATATTGTCTCCCAAACAAGGCCCACTGAGTTGGTAAGAGCATGCAGCTGATAACGCCAAGGTTGCAGGTTTGATTCCCATATGGGACAGCTGCATATTCTTGCATTGCTGGGGGTCGGACTAGATGACCCTCAGGTTCCCTTCCAACTCTACAGTTCTATGATTCTAGTAATCCTGGGATAAGTGTGTGGAGGATTGCAGCCTAATTTTTTTGCATGGAAGACTGGGCTTTGTTTCAGGAACAACAGCTGACTCACTAGTGTCCAGTCACAGCTGCAGTAAAATCTTGGCTTTCTCTGCTGAGTTTACATTTAAACCTATTATGAGTGATGCTTAACATCACTTGGGATGAAGGAGTAGGGGAGATGCTCATCAGATTCATAGATGACAAGAAGCTGACTAGGTTAGATAGTATTATAAAAGACAGAAGTGGGAATTAAGGCCATATTGGCAGGTTGGAGACCTGGATCAAAAGTAATGAATTCTGCATCACAGTGGGGAGAATTAGATGTACAAACATAGGATGGATGGGTATCTGCCTTGATAGCAATGTATGTCATAAAGATCTAGACATTCGGGGGGCCCACCAGGGGGCGCGTTGGAAGATGGCCGACAATAACATCTCTCTGACCCACATGAGGTAGTTTAGGGGCTGCTATGGGAAGTAGGCAGCCTTCCCTCCCCACCAGGATGTGGTGGGGTGCTGCCTGGCCAGAGGTGTTCACAATGCACCCCCTGATCCGAGAGATGGGGGTGCAGAACACTTGGCACGAGCCCTCGGTGAGGTCAGCTCTTCCTGACACCGATTCCGATTAGCGCGTGCTGGTTGCTTCAGCCCGGAATTATAATTGGAAACAGATGATTGGAAATGAAGCTGAAGCACATATATCAAGCAAAGCTCGACAGATAAGGCTGCTGAATAATGGATCTCTGCGATTGAAAGCGACGGATGGATAAGTAAATCTTTTGATATGTCATCACCAAGAGACTGTATGTTTGGAACGAAGGGGGAGTGGAGGAAAAACTCTTTTTTTTTTCTTTATATGATGTGACAAAAATAACCCTCCACTCCAGAAAGAAACAAGATCGTTGCGTCTTTTTTAAGAAGCATAAGCAGAAGTTTAAGACTGTGTGGGAGGTGGAAAATAAGATCGGTGGACGCTGAGGAATTTTTATGACGCAGTAAAAAAATGGCGTCTCGCCATGACAGGCTGCCGGAGAAAAGAAAAGAGAGATGGGGGAGGAGAATCAGGAATGCTGGAAAGAGAAGGAGTACGAAACTGAAGTTTGATCTGACAGAGCCCCTTGATCTATTTGATTTATTCGGCTAGCCTGGAAAAATAAAAGACAATGAAGATTAATTTTGTTTATGGAGGTGTGGAACAGGGCTGTCCTGGACTAATCCCACACAGAGAAACCAGTTTTCAGTCTGCTTATGAGAATCATCAGAGATCGCAAAGAAAGGAATGTATGACAACAACAAGATGAAGAAAATATATAAAGAACTATCTGGACTGAACTGGATAGGACTGATTAATTAATGCAGTAAAATAAGTGAAGTCTGGACTTAGCCGGAATTTTGGACTCGTGTGGAGCTTGATATATGGGTACCCCCCAAAAAATTTAAAATTTGGCTGTATAATTTGGAACTAATGTGATTTGAACAATATGATGTGATTGGCCTGTTAATAAAAATTATTTTTTTTAAAAAAATAAAGATCTAGACATTCTAGTAGACCACAGGCTGTACATGAGTTACACTGGTGTCAGAAGCAAAGAGGCGGGAGCCACTGCCTCAACAGACAAAGGCAAAGTTTGGAGTAGAGTTTTGCAGTGTCGTGTGACCAAGAAGTAAAGCAAGCAAGACGCAGTCAAAGCAACATTTGGGAGCAATATTTTATTTCTGTTTGAATCCAAGACTTTAGTTCCGGGGGGAAACAAAACCCTTTTGGGGTGTTGATGCTGTGAACCCCTCCATCACTGGCTCAGATTGTATATATGTAAAAATAAACCATTCACCATAAAGATAAAGGTAAAGTTAAAGGACCCCTGGACGGTTAAGTCCAGTCAAAGGCAACTATGGTGTTGCGGCATTCATCTCACTTTCAGGCTGAGGGAGCCGGTGTTTGTCCACAGACAGCTTTCCGGGTCATGTGGCCAGCAGGACTAAACCGCTTCTGGTGCAACAGGACACCGTGACGGAAACCAGAGCGCATGGAAACACTGTTTACCTTCCTGCCACACCTATTTATCTACTTGTACTGGTGTGCTTTCAAACTGCAGGAGCTAGGACAGAACAACAGGAGTTCACCCCATCGCACAGATTCGAACCACTGACCTTCCAATTGGCAAGCCCAAGAGGCTCAGCCCAAGAGGCCACAGCCTCCGCTATGACAATCCAAAAGGAAACACAACCCCTGGGAAAGCCCCTGGAACCCCCAAAATTTCACACCACTCAGAGATTGGGGTGACTTGGCAACAATACACATGTTTGTATCATTCATAAGTGATGTGATACACAGGTGTATTTGTTCCTGAATACAAAACAAATGTCAAGGAGTCACTCGTTAGAAATGGAATGAAAGGAAGAGGATATAAAAAAATTGAAAGTATATATGCTATATAGATAGGCTCAATGGATTAAATAGCAAGCTAATAAAATGGGTGCCCAACTGGATAAAAGCAGGAAAGAAAGAAAGGTTATGTAGTACTGTTGTGGTGTTAAAAGTGTTAAATTTAGATATATTATGATGGATAGAAAATCGTGACAGTGAGTCTCAAAAGCCTGAAGAATGGTTCCGCGTGACAAAGTAATGTTAAGCCCCATCATTTTTGGTCTTTTAAAAGCAGACTTAGTGGAGCACTAGAATAGATATGATACAGTAGGTCAAGATCCTGCACTGGCAGGGGATGCACAGAATGACCTACCGGGTCTTTCTCCCCCTCTAACATTTCATCATTCTATGAAGTTCTAAGCCAAATACTTTTATCACTTTTTGTCTATGTGAGCAGCTGAGCTTCGTGTCACTAGAAGCGAAGGGGTGAAAAATGATTGTGGCTGAACAGTTACCAAAAAAATAATAAAATCAGAAGTAGCCTGTTCTGGTTTGAAACAAAATTTGCTCTTTTATAATTATAAATGCACTCCCAAATAGCACGGCTGAAATAATGAACTGAAAAATGAACACGGAGGACAATGGTGAGGAAAGAGAGATAGAAGGGAAATGCTGGGCAAAGCAGGTGTCGAAGGGAATGAAGGTTTGAAATTGCACAATAGATGAATATGGACAGACATGAAAAAAGAGATAGGTGTGCCACAAGTATTATGAGGAAGAGACTTGGTACCTCATGGAGAAAGCTGTTAAGTTGTGGGTGAACATATCAGACGACACAGCACTTCTTCAAACAGCTCTTGTTTATTCACAGACCAGAACAGAACTGAACTGAAGGGTTCAGCCAGCCTGCTTATATAGAGCTCCACTACAACGCAACTGTAACCATTTTCTGTAACTATCCAATCACTGAACGTCACTTTCAATCCCCTATTTGCATATGTGGACCTGAGTGAAAACTATCTACAGTATCCCCCTGCTGGCCCAGGGTGAGAACTTCAGTACATAACAAAAGCCAAGGCAGTTAGGACCTGGAAGAACCCACAAAGGTCTCAAATCCACCTGAAGTGCCTTTGGCTCGTGGATGTTTCCATCTGAGGCTCCTTACAACCCAATCCAAACACATACTAAACCCTACTTTGAACCCCAATTCTCCCCTTTACCAGCCAGGCCTCAAGAACAAAGGTGGCAGCAGATGCAATGAGAAGCCCAGCATCAGCATGAGATCTCCTCAAGAGAAGATCCAGCTACAAAGAATGATCCAGAAGATGACCAGGAAGAGGAGGAGATGGCATTGAGTTTATAAACGAGAAGGTGGCAGTGAGGATTTGTGTAAAACATACATTAAAACTGTCAATAAGTTAGAAGTTAATTGCAAATTGCTTAACATCGGTCCTGTCATACTGAAAGATCAACTCCTTACAAGTGAGGAAGAGAGATTGTAAAATACCAACTTCCGGGTTAGCGCCATCGCCTAATGACGGATTCCCTCCGAGCTCTGGAGGGAATCGGCTCAGCAGGGGTCGGGTCCTGCCGCGGCGGCGATGCGGGGACCCTCAGAAACCACAGGCGCTGCAGCCTGTGGACCTGGTGACTCGGCGGGCACCATTTGCGCCCCCCGACCTGCGGAGGAGCCTTTTTAAAGGCTCCGGAACGGGGGACGGAGAGCGGTGCGGTGCTGTGAGTCGACTGCTTCCCCTGCTGAGTGAAGCCGCATGCCATGGACGGAGAGCGCTGACTTCTTTCTCTGAACATTTGGATTAAAAGTAACAATCTGTGAGTAATACGGAAACTGGACTTAAAAGGGAAATTTGGGGGGGGGGGGGAATTAGGCACGACCGGGTAAGGTGTAAAGAGGAAGTCTGCC
The DNA here is from genome assembly GCF_027172205.1 of Podarcis raffonei. NCBI lineage: Eukaryota > Metazoa > Chordata > Lepidosauria > Squamata > Lacertidae > Podarcis > Podarcis raffonei. Next base: position 23,390,036 of record NC_070611.1, on the reverse strand, counting down.
TACCCGCCTTGTAAACATCGTAAAGCAAGGATTTTATAACTAAGGTTGTGAGAATACCTTTCTTTTTTGTGGATAAAAGCAATTAACTCCACGTTTTGGCAATTTAAGTGATTGTGCTGGAGGATAAGAGCTAACATTGAGAACGTAATTCACCCCTCCCCCAAGACCCGGGAGCGATCGCTGAGAGAGCCTGCGGAAGTGACATAAAGACTTTGACAGCTGTCAAACTAGCTGTCAAAGTTGGGGGGAAAGGAGAACTTTGTTTCTGTTGTCTTTGCTGGTTATATTCGTTACAATTTGGTAACAAATTGTTAAAAATAAGAAGAAAAGGCTAACTTGACTTTTGGGTTGGAACTGGAAGATACTAAGAAACTAGAATCCCTCTAGAGGGGGTTTAGGACATTACAAAAATGGCTGTAAGTGGAAAAATACTGGCTGAACTGGAGAGGACTTTTTTTCTCTTGGGAAAGTTGCAGGAACAGAGTGATGTTTTGGCTACAAATGTTACAATACTGAATGGATCAGTAAATAAAGTTGCTGAGCCTGGGAGGGACTTGACTCAAGTTTGTGCAGCTGAACAGGAAAGTTTTGCAGTTGACTTAAAATTTTTTGCAGCTGAACAAGAAAAGAAATTTGAGAAATCTGAGAATGTGATGAAAGAGGAACATGATGATTTGAAGGGAAAAGAAGGAGGAGCTATAAAGCCACAGATGATTGAGGAGAGCCAGAGGCCGGTTAAGATGGATATAAAGGAAAATAAGATCAGGATGATGAAAATTTGGTTTGAATTGGAGAATGGAGAATGGAGAGATCTTCCTAGGTGGAGATCTGAAGACCTATGGAATACAAACCTGGCTAAAGTGGAAACTGGAGCTTTTGGGACATTTGGACTTAAGAGAAGTAAGAAACAAGATTTTGGCTCCATTTTTAAATATGGAGGCCTGGCTGGAAGAAACATGGACCTTATTGGGACAGATCTCCGAGATTTGGAGTTTAATATAAAGGACTATCAAAAAAACCAGCAGAGAGGAATTGAGAGAGAATTAAGAGCCTCGGACGTGAGGTCGCCAGGCTGACTGCAGATGGACTGATGGACTTTTGTTGGGGTTCGAAACCGGGAAAGGGGGTGGTGGGGCTTTGGGAATCCAAAGGGTGTACAATTATATTCTGTTTCATTTAATTTTGTTTTGCCACTAACATAAAAATGGGGATTTCGGGGAAGGGAATTGGGGCCGACCTTAGAAAAAGACTTTTAAGAATAAGTATTGACGTATAAAGATTGAGGTTTATAAGTTAAAATTGGTTAACTAAAATGATGGGGCGAACCTTAGAAAAAGATTTTTAAGAATAAGTATTGATGTATAAAATTTGAGGTTTATAAGTTAAAATTGGTTAACTAAAATGAATTAGAGAAAATAAGGTAAAGTTTGGGGACAAGAACTTGCTGAGCTAAAAATTGGAATTGGAATACAAGAAGGGGAGGTGTGGGGAAGTCAAGGAAATTGGTCATTGACAGTAAGAAATGTAAATTTTATGTGTTTTTAATTGTTTTTTCTTATGTTTTTTCTTTATTTTTTGAAAATTCCAATAAATATTTTTTTAAAAAGAAAAGAAAAAAAAGAAAAAGAGAGAGATTGTAAAATACCAGTTCCCCAGATCAAAGTGGTCAAATGGGCATGTGATGGGATGGTGAGCTGCTTGTGCGTAAAATCCTAGTCCCTCAGAGTTTGGCTAAGTCCACAAACCTCTGTCTGTGACGGAGCTCCTTAAGCATGGCTCCATCAGTCGCTCGTTGAATCGGACAGTGGGCGTTTACGGAACTTCTTCCAGCATAAAAGCTCCTTAACGGAAACACGTCTTCTGGACTCTCGGCGTGACAGTTTCCGGCGAGGAGTGGGTGTCCCTATAGGAGGTCCTGAAACCTCCCCACTGTTCTCGCTTGAAGTGTCTCTGAGCCCTCCCTCCGACTCACTTTCCCTTGGAACTCCACTTCTCCCCCTGCTGGTTCCCTCCTCAGCTGAATGGTCTCTCTCACCCTCCGTGAGCCCTTTCACCTCCTGCGCCTCAGATGGCAGTTCCCTGACAGGGCATATATGCTTAGCCTCCTTATTCATGCACTTTGAAATCAGTAGTGTTCATTATACTGTGTTTCATTCCTCCCTCGTTCCATCACGCCTGTGGGTTTGTCCTTTTTGTGGTTGTCATGCCAATGCTGGGTGATAAATTGTGGCCTACAGAAAGGACCAGGCCTCCATGTGTTCCCTCAGTCATACTTCCAACAAGCATGCCATGTAAAACCGAGTCAACTTCTCATCCAGCTAATTCACAGGTAGAAATCCAGCAGCTATTCGTAAGTAAAACTTCCCCATTCCCCCCACAGAGCTACAATTCTCAGAATGATTTAACAATCAATCCTTCTTCCCAGGGAAATCTGGGAGCTGTTGTTCTGTGAGGGCAACAGGGGTTTCCAGACACCTCTCAGCACCCTTAAAAAGCTACAGCTCCTCCCATAATACTATGGGGATGGCAGAATCAGCCCTGCATCTCTCTATCCCTTTCCATTTAACTTTCCTGTCTTCTTTCAATCCTTCCATATCATGCTACCTCACAGGGCTGTCGCAACTTACGCAAACTCTTCAAAGTGTGGCTTCACAATTCTGCTGGTTATCAGTGCCAAGCAAAGAATTATGGAGCAGACCCTCAAGTCAGGGTGGGGAGTCAGCCATATTGGAATTGGCATCATTGCCTGACATGGAATGGTGGTTTCAGCATGGCAGGAACCTCTTGACTAGTGCAACCCCAAACTGCAAAACTGGCTCTGATGGCGCCAATATCATCTAGATGACCTTAACTCTTAAGTTCCTGGGTAAGAGAATTAATGTAGCCTTTCCAAAGGCAGGTCATCACAGTGGGATTCCCAGGTCTACATACTAACTCATTTTGCAAGCCGGCAGAGCCTTGAAAATGAAAATAATACTTGGCATCCATTAAAAGAGGTTGGAAACCGCTGAATGAAGTTTCCGTTTCCAATTATGCTAATGAATTTGATAGGGAACCTGTGAATTGTCTGTCGAAGTTTCCCCATCATCACCTCCCCCACAACCTAGCTTGGGTGTCCATGTGCCAATAATAAATCAGGCCTTTTGATTTGAAAAGTGTTGTTTTAATTTCAGAGGCAATTGTACCTGCTGAGATTTAAACTTCCCACCCATTGACCGAAAAGCTCCAGAGCCAATAATTAACTGTGGTACTAGCAATTATCATCTTTGCAAACCACTAGGGGGCAAGATCATCACACTCAGCTCTTTAATTCGAGTAGAACAGTTTTTCAGGCCTCTGGAAGAATTTTTGCAGAAAGAATCTACCTTCTTTTTAATACAATTACACAGGCACTGCAGAAGTTCAGCAATTACTGGTGCATATTCCAAACCAGTGTCTCTGCAAATATTATTGAAACAAAGCCACTTCAGTTCTAAGACCATCTCAAAAGAGAAGAAATAAATCCAATCTATTCTTAAAAATAAATAAATCACACAGCACAAAGCCAGAACCAAAATTCCCACATATTACAGTGTTAATATTTACACTGGTGGAAACAGGACAGAAGCAGTCCTTTAAAGACCCACTTTCTGCTATTGACCATTCTCTATTATTTATTTCTATTTTTGGCCGTAGAGAGGGTTAAAAAAAATAAACATGCAGATAACATTAGTATAGACCGTGAACTTACCAGATAACGGCTTATTCAAATGATCAGCAAATGTATTCCTTTTTTTAAGTAGGCAAATTTTGTTTTGTCAACAAAGAGGGTGCTAGAAACCCGCCACAGAAGATATTGGCTGCTTGCTTTGAATCTATATGTGAAATTTAGAGATGCCTGCAAAACTTGTTCTTCTGAGGCCTGGTACACGTTCTGAGGGCTCATAATGCCTGGACCTCAATGCAATTCCACACACAGACACACCTTCATTCCCATTGACCATCCAATCACCCCAAGTCACTTCTCTCCATCCATTTGAACTCTGCTTCCTTTTTAAAAAAAAATTATCTGGTTTTACAAATATGTTCACGTTCAAAATCAACACCCACCCACCCCCGGGGAAAAAATTACACAAGATTCTTCCAAATCTCTAGACTCCCCTCCCATCCATGGGTTCTTTAGTTAACTTTTTCAACTGTTTTTTATAAATCCCTGTAGTTTTTCAGTTCTCCATTGCGTCCAAAGTCTATGTAACATTTGTTGTTGTTGTTTAGTCATTTAGTCATGTCCGACTCCTCGTGACCCCATGGACCAGAGCATGCCAGGCACTCCTGTCTTCCACTGCCTCCCGCAGTTTGGTCAAACTCACGTTAGTAGCTTTGAGAACACTGTCCAGCCATCTTGTCCTCTGTCATCCTCTTCTCCTTGTGCCCTCCATCTTTCCTAGCATCAGGGTCTTCTCCAGGGAGTCTTCTCTTCTCATGAGGTGGCCAAGAGTTATTTAAGACCTGCTAAAGAGTTCAAATATTTACAGTGGTCTCTCAAGTATAATATAAATTTCCCCCATTCTTTATTGAAGTTTTGATCTTCCTGGTTTCTGATTTTCCCAGTCATTTTTGCCAACTCTGCATAGTCCTACAGCTTATTTTGCCATTCCACTCTGGTAGGGACCTTGTCATCTTTCCAACTCTGGGAGACCAGCATCCTTGCAGCTGTCGTTGCATACACAAACAGTCTTTTCTATTCCTTCGGTATCTCTGCACCTACAATTCCTAACAAAAAAGGCTTCTGGTTTTTTAACAAACGTTTCAACATTTCCCACCCCACCTCCTAATATATCATCTCCCAGAAGTCCTTTATTACTTTACAGTTCCACCACATATGATAAAAGATGCCTTCCTTTTCTTTACATTTCCAGCAGATGAACTCTGCTTATTTTGTTTTTTGTTGGTGTGGCCAACAGTGGCAAGCAACCACACAAGAAGACAAGGAGAGACCACTTTCTTTCCCCTGCCTGGCACTTGCAAGCTGTACTGCCCTTGGGAGATGCAACGTCAGAATACCCTCCAACATTCCTCAGAATAAATTAGGGATGTCCCTCCCCAACTGACCCTCCCTGGCCCCCCATTTTGTCCCCCCCAGTGCATTTCCTATCAGAAGAAGGAGCAATGCCACCACCATTTCACCAATGGGACACAGTACACATACCCTCCACCAGACTTGAGGAATGAGATTATCGCCCCTCTTTTATTGTCCATCCCAGGTCGCCCAACCACTGCCACAGTGTCCTTTCTCTTGACAGATCAAGATGAGCAGGTGACAAGCAAAAGGTTGCAAGGTTTTCAGCTGGGGCAATCAGAATAAGATCCACTATTTGACTATTGATTCTAAACCCTAAAATGTATTTTATATAATTGAATTTTTATTTCTATTTTTTGTATACTGTATTGTTTTATTGCTATGGCCGATGGCTTACGCAAATAAAGATTCATTCATACCCTCCACCATCCTGAGAAAACCCCTTAATCCTGATGTTATTTTATTCTTTGGTAGATTTACAAAAAGAAAAGCACACACCAATCAATGAATTTTAGAAAGGAGCAAGATGCGCAAAGTATTCTTTAAAAAAAATAAAAATAAAAATCAACACTCCTTGCGCTCCATTCCCCCTTTTCCCTACTCTCAGAACTGGCACATCATGGAAGGCTGGGCTTCAGCAGCAGCAGCAGCATCTTCTGCTTCTCGCCCACTCTCCATCAGCTGCTACGAGCTGCCATGGGAGGAGGCCAGCGACAGTGACCATGGAGAGCCAACAGGATGCTTCCTCACTGCTGCCGCCACTTGAGACAAGTGCCAGCTCCTCCTCCTCCTCCCTGAGCTTGGTGGTGTCAGTGGCAGGGAAAATAAGGACATTGCATGGACAGGCGGAGTCCCCCAAAACCCTGGGCAGCCCCCGTGTGGAATAACGACTCAAGACAACAAGCTATGGGATTAAAATTGGCCACAACTTTATTATGTTTCAGATGTGGGTAGAGCTTGGCAATGACAACCTCTCAGTGTAGGGCCAAAGCCTCCCCTCAAAACAACCCCTTTAACGGGGAACCCTGGTATCGCCACCACAAAGAGAAGGGGGCCTGAGTCACCGCTGCACGCCCACCCCCAGTTTAGGGAAGATAGACTAAAGGATTCTGCCCAAGGCCTGATACCGCCAAAGTTATGACGTTTTGCTATGGGGAAGGCAAACCTGCCAATGCAGGAGAATTCCTTTCCGGCCCTTCAACAGTGACCTTGATGTAGCAGCGCCTGCAAAAGAAGTCTTAACTGAGGGTGGGTAGGGTGGGAGAAGCTCTGGAGCCAACTGACGATTCCCAGGTAAGATCCTCCCCTAATAATAATAATAATAATAATAATAATAATAATAATAATAATAATAATAATTTATTATTTATACCCCGCTCATCTGGATGGGTTTCCCCAGCCACTCTGGGCAGCTTCCAACTAAACACTAAAATACAATAACCTATTAAACATTAAAAGCTTCCCTAAACAGGGCCGCCTTCAGATGTCTTCTAAAAGTTTGGTAGTTATTTTTCTCCTTGACATCTGGTGGGAGGGCATTCCACAGGGCGGGTGCCACTACCGAGAAGGCCCTCTGCCTGGTTCCTTGTAACTTGGCCCTGTAACTATTGTGTGAGCAGGGTGGTCCCAGCCCCTACCTGTCCTGATCACTTTGGCAATGCCTCCCCAGGCAGGATTGGGCAACTGGCTGAGGTAGGCGGAGACCTCCAGGTATCCCACCTGGGGGAAGGCGAAGCCAAGCCTGTGTTAATGGTGCAGCATAGGGTCCAGGGGGCTGTGCGAGGACCACGCATAGGGCACCCCCCATTTAAGAAATAAGAAGCCAGGATGGCTTTTGTAATTCTGTGACTGTCCCTGGGAAACCAGGCCTATCAGGGTCTTACATCCTAATCTATGAAGCATGGCAGACATAACAGAGGGAGAAATTTTCATAGCTGCTTGCTGCCCTCGGCTGTGTCAGCTAGACAAGCAGCGTTTAAAGGAAATAGAGAAAGTGTTTGGGGAATTGGGGGTGGCTAGAGATGGAGAAGGAATTTGATTCAGTTCATACTTGAAGGCTAACCAACCTAATTTGCGTTTTCCTAAACAGTACACAAACTGATTCCCGGATATCCTTCAAAATTCACACTTCCCTGAATTTTGCGATGCAGTTCTCTAGCCAAGTAATATGCATTAAAAATGCATATATCGTGGGAAAGTGTGCTTAATGCTCAAGTGGCCAACCTAAATATCATTAATGCGCACACACCATACATTTAAAGTGCACACTCCCCCAAGAATCTTAGAAATTTTTACCCCTTCGGGGAACTATAATTCCCAGAACCCTTAAACCATAGTTACCAGCATTCTTGGGATGTGTGTTTCAAATGTGCTTCAAAAGCTTGGTGTTTATGCAGCCGTACGGATTGGTAATAAACCTAGCATAAGACACATATTTAAACATTGTATTTTACATTTCTTTCCTTTTTTTACAGAATAACATGCGGGGTGTCTAAAATAACGAAGTTGCAGCTAATGTTAATGCATTCCAGTGAAGTGACATTTGCTTTGCACCAACACAGGATGCGACCATGCTCATTAAAATGTGACAATCAGCCTTGATGTTGTGCCTGATTTCCTGTGATTGTACATGCTTTCGTTACAGTGAAGTCATCTCAGATTCTCTCAGTTACAACCTCTTCATGATCTAATGCGCTGCCTTTTTTATCACAGCTATAAAAAAATTCCAATTGCATTCATCAAAGGGCAGAAAAAAACAAGTATTCAACAGGAAATCACTGTTATCATTTATAAGGGCTTACTTACAAGTAAAGCTGCTGCATTCTGCAAATATCCCAGCTAATGAATCAAATGTGCCTTCTTACGTCAATTTTGAAAACTTTCATATGTCTGCATGTAGATGTTGCTTTGGATAACTGAAAACAATACAGATGTGCCTTTTCTTCTATTCTCCCACCTTTCGTTTCCTTATCAGAAAGATTGCTACTGTGCTGGCTAAAAACTGTGCATAATAACTGACGGGTTACCTAAGACATTTTTAATCTACAGTGGTTCTTAAAAGGAATACAGAGCTAAAACTGGACATTGGAAAGACAGGAACAGGGAGGATGTCAGATTAGCCCAAACTCCCAGGCCCTTATCACTGAAAGAAGAGTCTGGCAAAGGACATTCAAGGACATTGTTAGAGCTCAAACATGTAATTATATAATTTACCAGAAAAAGCAGGTGCAAAGGGTAAGATTTGGAAACCCCAATTGACATTTTGCTTTTAAGGGAGAAATTTATGCAGTTTAGGAAGGAATATACTTCATAACATATTTGCAGTTGGAAGATCAATAGTCAGAATATCTAATCAAACTTATTTTATATAATATATATATATATATATATATATATATATACTTTAAAGTATATATATATATATATATACTTTAAAAAATAAATCATATATACATAAGTATACAATTCAGTTTTCCTGACTGTATGTGACTAATTTTTACTCAGAGTAGACCTATTGAAATCAATGAACTCCAGTTAGTCATGAGCAGTGATTTCAAATATCTAACCTACTTAACAAAAAATGATGGTTCCAATAAATAATAAAATAATTACATTCATTTGCTTCATATAACCAATAATTTGTTTCATAAAGATTGTCAATTTCTTCCGTCAACCATATTCTCCATGAATACATTACCAACAACCATTCTCTGAATGTTGCCAATAAATGACCAAGAACTACAGAGAAATTAACAATCAAATTTTCACATCCTTAGTCTTGTCCATCCATTATATAATGAACAAACATCAAAATTTAACATAATCTTTACTATTTAATTATTTGTGAGGCTTTGAGACCAGTAACTTCAAACTTTTGAGGAATTCCATAACATGTTATATATATCTAAATCCACATTGCCAATACCCATGCATATACCCGATTCATTCTTCAAGGAGACATATACCATCTAAACAATCTTCTTAAATTGGGTTTCTTTCCATGATGCACTAACATAAAAATGCTTATTTGTCTCATATATTTTTGCCATGGCCTTTCTGAGATAGCTCTGAGATTTCCTTCCCAAAGCACCCTATTACAGTATCCTTTTTTAAAAAAAGATATTGCATTTTTGTATCAAACCTATATTTGTTTACCATCTGGTCATATTGCCAAAATTGTTTTGCGAAGGGTCAGCAGTGGGAGTCACCATACTCTCAAATCCCTATCTGATAAGACATCTGATCTGAAAATATTGATCCCATTCATTTATCCTCAGTTGGTATTTTGAAATCAAACTCAATTGTACAATCAAATCCTTAAATCTAACCATTGTTCTTTTCCCATTTCTGGAATCCTCTACCCATATTATTTCTGTCAAATGTATCTTTTCTAATAATCAAGACCAACGGTGAGCTATCAGAGTTTATTTTCCCCTTATATTTACCCCATGTTTTCATTCTGCATTTAAAGAGATTTTCACCTGACAGTGTCTAGCCTTAACATCTTTTATATTGTGTGACTGAGTGTGGAGAGAGTACGCATCTCTTGCAAAATATCTTTGATCACCTGACTTCCATGCTTCCAAAGGAAAAGAAGCTATATCCCATACATTTACAGGAGTTTGAAAACAATGGAATTTAGCCTCCTATCTGAGTTCAAGAGTAGTTAGAACAAATGTCAAGTCAAGCTCTACCTCTGATATAGGCGGATAAGGTACCTAATCCTTAGAAGAATGGTTCCACCTTCATAATGTATCGGCAGTTGTTGTAGCAAAAACAAAATAAAACATCTCTTCCTTCAGTCCTGTCCAATTGCTCTGCACACCAGGCCTTTTGTGTTATTTCAGTTCCTTTTTTCTTTCCTAAATTGTGAGGAGTGACTTACCCATACGTTTCCTCCTCACCTGATGTGCTCTTAAACAGCTTTAGCAATACCCCATTTTCCTTTCAAAAACTTAAATGGGATACCCAATCTATATGCAATTTAAAAGTTCCTTCTAAGAAGGATATATGGAGGAACATCCACTATTATCTCTATTTCAGACTCACATGCTAGATGCAGGGTGAACCTCAGGCCCAGGAGCCAAATACAGCCCCCAAACTATATACAGCCCCTCTTCTCAGGCCACACCACTCAATCCTATTTCATGCCCTCTTTGAATGTTTGGCAACTAGCAGCTGTGTTGGCTAAGCTATGCCTCTGTAACCAGAGGCAGTCTGCTTCTGAATACCAGTTGCTGAAAGTTTCAGGAGGAGAGAGTGTCCTTGCCCTTGCTTGTGGGCTTCTGATAGGCATCTGGTTGGCCACTGTGAGAAGGGGATGCTGAACTAGACAGGCCATTGGCCTGGTCCAGCAGGCTGTTCTTATGAATGTGTCCTTCACCTCTGACGCCTGCCTGGATGGAGGATGTAGAAGGTGGTAGAAACTGGCCTACCGTACAAAGGGAAATTTTGTTGCTTCTCCCACTTTTGCTTATGGGCCTGTCTGCCAATAGGATGTGGGCCCAGCAGCAGATCCTACTTGCTTATGAGGCAGGCTGTCAGCAATGAGTTGTGAGTGCTAGCGAAGATAAGAGTCCGGGAATCCAGCCATATTTACAAAGGTTTATTGCCTCTTTGAAGCTATTTACAGAGCAGTTCAAAAGTTCGACTTATTCATGGCGGGTAAGATGTCCTGACTGGCTTTCCTTTCGTTTTTGGCCAGCATAACCACTTCCGAAGCCCAGCCCCCCTCCTTCCTCTCTGATGAGAGGTACTTGGCCCCGGAAGTGCCTCCTCCCTCTCAGATTCATTACCTCCTGACAGCCCTTCGTCAACTTCCTCGTCCGATGAAGAGCAGCTGCTTATTAAAGGAACTTTCTCCCTGTAAGTTCCCATTCCCTCCCCCTTCTCTGGCTCCAGTTCCCCAACACAGGCTGAGGCAGTGCCTCAGGCAGTGGAACCCCATCACCAGCTCTGCGAGATCTCACTGGACTCCACCATTGTCACAGCTGCTTCGGGGGTGCCACTACACAACCCAAGTAAGGAAGGCTTCAGGAGTGGGGTGGCACCTTCCCGTTTCACCTCAGGCTGTAAATGATGCAACCTTTTTGTCTTGATTGCCCCATGGGATCCTCAGGGAAGGAAAGCCATGTTGTCAAAATCAGCTGAATGATTCTATCGTCAAGCAAGGATGCAGGACCATCATCTCCAATGGAAGTAAGACATGCATCCTCCACCAAACCATCTGGTATGGGAGAAGATAGCTGGCCAGCCTTAAATACGGCAATCTGTTTCCAATGTGGAAACAGTAATCTTTATTTGTATCCCAGCATTCTTGTTAAATATTTTTTTAATTAATTTTTCATGAATAACAGTCCAATGAAAGCCACATTAATATAATACCAAATTATAATACAATTAAAAGAGCCAATTATCCAACTCTAAATTAAACAATTTTATTTTATTTTTTAAAAGATATTTATTGAGTTTTTCCACCTTTATACATTAAAAATTCAAAAAGAAAAAACAACAAAGTTAAAAACACATAAGGTTTACAATCCTTATTTTCAATAACATATTTCCCTGACTTCCCCACACCTCCCCTTCTTATATTCCAATTCAAATTGTTAATTCAACAAGTTCTTGTCCCCAATTTTTGACCTTTTTATATTTAATTCATTTTTTTAAAAAAAAACAATTTTAACTTATAAACATCAGTATTTAAACATCAGTGCTCATTCTTAAAACTTTTTTCTAAAGTCGACCCAACTTCCCTTCCACAAATTCCCCAATTTTCATACTAATAACAAAACAAAATAAAAAAACCGATTATTATTCTGCACCCTTTGGATTCCCAACCCCCCCCCTTTCCTGGTTTCAATCCCCAACAAATGTCCATCAGTCTTAGTCTACTATCAGCCTGGAGACCTCACGTCCGAGGCCCTTAATTCTCTCTCAATTCCTCTCTGCCGGTTTTTTGGGTAGTCCTTAATATTAAACACCAGATCTCGGAGAAGCTTTATCCCGATAGAGTCCATATTTCTTCCAGCCAGACCTCCATACTTAAAAGTGGAGCCTGAATCTTGTTTCTTACTCCTTTTAAGTCCAAATGTCCCAAAAGCTCCAGCTTTCACCTTAATCAAATTTGTAATCCGTAGGTCTTCAGATCTCCACATAAGGAGATCTCTCCATTCTTCAATCTTCAATTCAAAACAGATTTTCATCATCCAGTACTTATTTTCCTTTATAGCCATCATGTCAGGCCTCTGGCTCTCCTTTGTCATCTGCAACATTACATCTCCTCCTTCCTTTTCCTCAGAAACAACATATATCTCTTTCTCCACACTCTCAAATCTTTCAAGTTTCTCTTCTTGTCTAGCTGCATGGACTTCATGAGTCAAGTCCTTATCAAATTCAATGGATTTGTTTACTGTTAAGTCCAGAGTTGCAACATTTGTAGCCAAAACATCAATTTGGCCTTGTAACGTTCCCAAGAGAAGAAACACTCTGTCCAATTTAGCTTGAATTTTTCCTCCTTCAGTCATTCTTGTAATGTCCCAAAATCCCCTCTAGAGGATTTTGGTTACTTTATCTTCCTTCCAGTTCAAATCCAATAATCAAGTTAGTTTGTATCAGTTCTTCCTTGTTTTCAACAAAATATAACCAAATTGTAGCAAATATATCCAGCAGAGATAGCAGAAACAAAGTTCTCTTTTTCCTTCTTGACAGCTAATTTGACAGCTGTCAAACTCTTCTATATCTCCTCAACAGGCTCTCTCGCGGATCACTCCCGGGTCCGGGGGGGGGGTGGCACTTCAGCTCTCAAAATTAGCTCTTATCCTCCAGTGAAATTACTTATACTGCCAAATCGTGAAATTAATGTCTTTTACCCAATAAAGAAGAAGAAATTCTCTCGACCTTAGTTAGCTAGTCCTTGCTTTAGATTATTTATAAGACGGGGAGACGGACTTCCTGTTTGCGCCTTCCCCGATCGTGCCTAATTCAAAAAAAATTTTTTTTTCTTTACAAATCCAATTTCCGTATTACTCACGGGTTGTTGCTTTTAGAGTCCAATTGTTCACAAGAAGAAGTCAGCGCTCTCCGACCATGGCATGCAGCTTCACTCCGCAGGAGAAGCAGTCGACTCTCAGCACCGCGCCACTCACCCCGTCCCCCATTCCGAAGCCTTTAAAAAGACTCCTTCGCGGGTCGGGGGGCGCAAATGGTGCCCACCAAGTCACCAGGTTCACAGGCTTCAGCGCCTGTGATTTCTGAGGGTCCCCGCGTCGCCGCAGCGGCAAGACCCGGATCCTGCGGAGCCGATTCCCTCCGGAGCTCGGAGGGAATCCGTCATTAGCTGATGGCGCTAACCCGGAAGTCCTAAATTAAACAATTTTAGATGACTTCCCATGTTCTGGTATTCAGGGAATGATGTTCTTTCATCCTGCTCCGATCCTCTTAGTTAATCCAAATACAACAGTTCCAGTCCTAATCCTTTATTTTGACAGCCACTGATACGATGCCTTTAGTATTTAACTATTCCATATCCATTAATTTGCAAGAAGAGTTTGTATTCTGTAGATTTCTGTGTGAAATGTTTGTTTTACGTTCATCATTATCTTCATGTTGTAATCCATCATCTCCAGCATTTCCCTTTTCACTTTAGAGACTGCAGTTGTCACTGCGCCAGAGCTTCACGCCATCTTGCTTATCCCGGGTCGGGGGGAGATGAGCTTTCACCCACAGATTGTCTGATACTTGCCTCTCGCTAATGCGGGTGGCAGGGGACACTGAGAGGATAGCACTGCACGTATTGGTAACTCTCCAACACAGTCACTATGAGTGGAGGTACTTCTGTTTTTTAAGATGGATCTGAATTTGGACTTAAGGGGGTCTTGCAAGGACAATTACTCTCAAATTATCCTTAAATTGCTGCCCGGACAGTCTCTGCTAGCATGGAAGCTGCTTTTCACCATGGCGGTGAGCGCCGGAAGTGTATCCCAGCATTCTTGCAACCGCAGGGTAGTATATTGCATACAGAAAGTTTTCAGGTCTCAGAGATCTAATGTTTTAGCACACTTTATTTGCTTTCAAAGAAAATGTAATCCAGTTACCTATTTTTTTGGCATTCTACAATGAAGAGAAGTTCTTCCAAAAAATCTCTGTTTGTAAGAATGAGGTGATTAAATTGATGTAATGAGTAGATTCTGCAATTCTGCATTATTATGCCAATTTGTGTGTGTGTTGAGACTGCCTCTCACTTGTGTAGGCCAGAACAGAGCCGTGTCTTGATTGTGCCTTACTATATGATGGCATATGGAAAGGTGCATTTGTAGAAGATGTGGGGCACTAATAAAATTAGGCCTTATACTCCACTGCACTCCGTATTTGAGGCATGTTTCTGCTCACACCATTGGCCTGTGGAAGGCAACTAGGGAGACTCTGCATACATGCAAAATTTCATTTATTCTTCAATCCAATCCTTGGAAACTGTCTACAGAGAGCATCCATAATGCCACAGCCATTCAATGTGTGATCTTAGAGACTAGCAAAGCAAGGCTACACCCTCTCCACAGGTGTCTGCCCCTGGAGAGAACAGAGAGGATGACAGGCTGCAAGAATTTCCAGAAACTGTAGGTCAACAAGAGGGGTTGGCTTGCCATTGATCAAAGCAATGTGCTTTGCACAGCCCGGTTTGCTTATTATCAACTTGCTTATTTAAATCATTCATTTTTATCTACCTTTTATTAAGATTTTAGAACAGAAGGTGGGACCACCTAATTTGCAACCCAATTTAAACCGACAAATTAGCATAACCAAATACAACAAAACAATAACGTAGAGCAGGAATTTTAAAAAAACCTCTGGTGTAGGTCAGAATACAGCAAAACTCCCAAAATGATCTAAAACTTAAAATACTTGGGGAAATTGTGTGATCGTCAACTGGCGGCATAAACCATGCCTCCATAGGTTGCTGGACTACAATTCCCATCATTCCTCACCCTTGGCTTTTCTGACTGGGGCTGATGGGAGCTGGAGTTCAGAAACCTCTGGAAGCCCACAGGTTCCCCATCCCTGCTCAGATTTCAGGTGGTGTGCAGCATAAAACAAATAAATAGCAGCTAAAAATATTAAAACAGATTCAAACTTACTCAAATAAAAGAAGCAAACATCTACAGTGGTGCCCCGCAAGACGAATGCCTCGCAAAACGAAAAACACGCAAGACGAAAGGGTTTTTCGGCTTTTGCGTCGCTTCGCAAGACGATTTTCCCTATGGGCTTGCTTCGCAAGACGAAATGTCTTGCGAGTTCTTGCGAGTTTGTTTCCTTTTTCTTAAAGCCGCTAAGCCGTTAATAGCCGCTAAGCCGCTAATAGCCGCTAAGCCGCTAATAGCCGTGCTTCGCAAGCCGAAAAAACCGCAAGATGAAGAGACTCGCAGAACGGATTAATTTCGTCTTGCGAGGCACCACTGTATTAAGACTTTGGGGTGAGTAAAAATGTTTTCGCTCACCCTCCTAAATGATAACAGTGTGGACTACAGGTGAACTTCTGGGCTATACATTGTCAGTTTCCTGGCCTACCCACCCCTTTCAATTGCCCTACGGCCACTAGACCACCACCAGGATTTCCCCCCATCTCCCAGAAGTGGCACACCTTGCCCCCACCAGAGGCGACCCATTAGGCACTAGAGAAAGATGTGCAACAGCTTGCGACAGAAGTTCTTGCATTTTCAACGTACCTCTCCTCGCAGAATAATTTTATACTACTTCATCCTACATTGGCAGTGCTCTGAGACAAGCTTCAAAACAGGTGTGTTCCCAATACAAAGACACCTGCAGATCAGCAGCAATTGCTATTACCGTTCTCTAGGTTGCCAGAATAGGCTTTGCTCATGCAGCAACAACTGCACATAGATAGCGGTGGTGCCGTAAAAAGCAAGAGTAAGAAATATTTTCTTGATTTATTAATGTCTTTAGCAGCTACCAAGCACAACTGAGCCTATTCCCCCCCCAAAAAAGTACTCTGCATGTTTTATTATTTACCAGGAATAATGATACTATAATTAGACTACTCTGTGGTAATCTAATTAGTACTCTGCTTATTGCCTACTACAAAATGGATTTCTTGAATGTCTGTCAGCATATTCTATGCTTTCCCTATTTGAATAATGGCATTCTCGTTGGGACCAGTAGGGTAGGGGCATTTGACCCAGAATGCTGCTTGCTCCATTTTTTAAATACCATGTTTTTGAAATGCCGAAAAATTAAAATTGTGGCAAGTTTAATTTCAAAGTTGTTTTTGGCCTCCCTTTCAAATGGCATGTGGTAATCCTGCATATCTATCATTTTATTTTATTTTCTGCACTGACGGAAAATGTTAATGAAGAGAGCCACAGTGTACCATCTCACCCAGAGCAATGGAAAACATTAAAATCACTTTGAGAAGAACTGAATAAAACTTTATTTTTATAAATATAGCCCTCGTCGGAGCTCTGTCATTCCACTGTACTTTTGAAATAAGGGCACATGGAAAAATATGGCAGAGAGCCTTTGAGATAGCTAACTAAAGCTACAAAATGAGCACTGCACTGTATTTCCAAGGAACACAGTTCAAAAGTTGTACGATTACTACTAAGGTTGTTTTATTCTTTACCACATTTGGAACAGGAAGTCTGTGTTGTTCTTGAAGAATTCTGAAAAGCAATGTCACAGTCTGATGACCTCTTCTCCTCATTAAAACGTTCCCAAAGACAGCTCTCTGCATGATGTTTTGTAGCTTCAGCAGCCATGAACTAATTTGTACCTCTTATTTTGATCATGCACACTGGTGAAAGCACCAAACAATATTTTTCTTTAAACACAGAGAGGCCTTTCAACAGCTCAGCACGCAATTTCTACCCTCTTTTTAATCTTGGAGCACCTATTTATTTGCTCTTTTCACCACTAAATCTTCTTTGCTCCTTTCTGCCCCCTGTAAAGTCGCTAGTTAAAAATCTTCTCTGTGTGTGTGTGTATGTGTGTGTTTTCCCCCCTTCATAGGCTTAAGCCATTAGAGGGTTATTGCCATAAAAAGGGAAGGGAAAGAATTAGAGATATCAGAATTTGCATTAGTAAATTTCAATCCAATTAAACTAAAATAATATTTATTTAGGAGCTACCTTTCTGGAACGCGTATCCGTTCTGTAAAGCTGATGGGGCAAAAAGCAGAATAGGTACCCAGTGACGTGACTGATTTGTTCTGAATACTGGATGTTTCAAGATGGTGCTGATAGATAATTAGCATTCATCTGGTTGATTTGTTTATTTTGCATTCCTTCACTCTTTCTGATAGATTCATTATGCAAGCCATCTCCTTCTCCCATCTCAGGCTTTCAGGGCTATGCAAATTGCAAACAAGTCCTGTCAGGGCCTTTGGAGCAGATGGCTTGGAAAGGCAGTCTACGTTGGCTGACACTGAGAGTAACATCTCAAGTTATCAATATTGAACAGATGCCGAGCAAAGCGATTTACATGCTTCATTTCTAATTGTTTAAAAAATGAATTCTATGGAATTAGACCTTCAATAGTAGTTTCTTATGGAACCCCTCTCCCAATACAAATGTATCTGGAACCTTAGATCTTCATCAGAAGTCATTCTCTGGGCCCCTCCTTTGAGGAAGACCTGGAAGAGAGAGCCCTTTCAGTTGTGGCTCTCTGCTTGTGGAGTGCTCTCCCCAGTAAGGTCCACTGGGTACCTCCCCTGACATCTTTTTGATGCCCAGTCAAAGCTTACCTTCTCTCCCACCCCACCAGTCTTTCGATAGACTTTATAGATCACTTTATACCCTAACATGGTCACAAAACAGTTTATGCATCAATCAATAAAACAATCATCCATTCTTCAAAAAAGTGTTTGAAGCTGAGGAACACAAAACAAAGTCTGACAAATAGGAACAGATCTATAGAAACATCACAATCCACTGATCCAGAGCAGGCCAATCAAGTCTGAGTGAAAAGAAATGTCAAATTGCCAAAGTGTGCTAATTGAAGAGGTGTCTCTCAGAGAAGAGTGTTCCACAATCAAGACACAACCACAGAGAAGACCCTATCCCACATCAGGTGACAGTGCAACAGACCCCTCTGACAACCTCACAATCGAGGCTGGCTGGTATGGGAAGAGATGCTCCATCAGCTACCTAGACTCCAGGACATTCAGGGCTTTGTACATTAATTCCAACTTGGGCCTGCTAACATACAGGTAGCCAGTGAAGATCCCACAGCGCAGGTATTATGGCTGCCACTCAGCTAGGCTATCCTGGTCCAGGAATGACCACAGGTGGCTGGAAATGTAAGGAAAAAGAAGAAACCTTTTACCACATGTGGTGGACGTGCCTCAAGGTAAAAGACTTATGGGAAAGGATCTATAATGAACTGAAAAAAATGTTGAAAAACACATTTATTAAGAAACCAGAAGCCTTTTTACTTGGTATAGTGGGGGAAGAAATCCCCAAAAAGGATGTTACTTTTTTCTGTATGCCGCAACAGCTGCGAGAATATTATTAGTGAAGAATTGGAAGAAACAAGATTTACCAACTATAGAAGAATGGCAGATGAAGATGGACTGTATGGAACTTGCCAAACTGACTGGGAGACTCCAAGACCAGAGAGAAGAGACGGTGGAAGAAGTCTGGAAGAAGTTTAAAGAATATTTGAAAAAATGTTAATATTTAAATCTTAGAATAGCTTTGGAAGTGGATATAGGCTGTAGGGTTAGAAGATAGTGTATTTTAAAATAGTATTATCTGTAAGTGATAAAATGTGAAGATTTTTATGGTAAAAGTAAGTGTGATAAGAAAAAGGGTGAAAAAGTATGATATATGAAACTGCTAAAGATGAGGTAAAATGAAAATCAGATAGGGGGGACTTGAGGAAGTTCACCTAACAATATTTAGAAAAAATAAGGATAAGACAAGAATTTGTTTGTATTGTTTGTATTTCTGTTTGTATTATTTGTGTTATAAAATGAATACTTTTTTTGGGGAAAAAACCAAAAACACCCAAAGGAATGACCACAGGTGTGTCAGTTGGAGCTGGTGAAAGCCACACCTTGCAATTGAGATCACCAATGACAAAGATGAATTGAACAGCACCACTAAACTATGTACCTGCTCTGTCAGAGGGAGGACAACTTCACAGACTGGTCACCAATTTCCCGGAGCCAGAGCTGTTTTTGGACTACAATTCCCATCATCCCTGACCACTGGTCCTGCTAGCTAGGGATGATGGGAGTTGTAGTCCAAAAACAGCTGGAGACCCAAGCTTGGGAAACACTGTTCTAGACTATGACCCAGAGTTCACCAGTCCCTTAACCACTCTGAAAGGCTCTGCTGGACATCTTGTGGATAACATGGAGATGGAGAAGCAGTTTCTCATCACCATTATCAGTGCCACATGGAAGGCATGACTGTGTGCTATAACATATATTACGCCAGCTTCACTATGAGATTTGTACCACTTACATGCCATCCATTGTCCAACCCACTTCACCATCTGAAGCTCACTGAAAAACCAGGGTGCATTTTTGGAGTGGGGAAATCTTGTTGACGGTCCTTTCCATTCCACCACAGCACAGCGAGACCAGAACCTCAATGGGAACACTAGACATACCAACTGTAAAATCACCCAAAGCATTCAGGAATCCCCATAACACCCCCACCATAGAACCCCAACCAGCCTGCTTGTTAGCAAAACCAGGTTAAAGCTGTGACCAGAAACATGCGCTGAACCAATGAAATGCTAACTATGCAACCCCTGGTTATCATCAAGGCCATAAAGTCCTGAACTGGGCCCCCAAACTAAACCTTATTGCAGATACTGAAGCAACTCAGTGTCAGCATCGAGGGGGGCCTACTTGAATAAAATATCGGGTGGCGCAGGTAAGTTCTGCCCCACGTTAATTGATCACATGACACGTTGCATGCACACACATTGAATGGCAATGCACATCAACTTTAGGGGGCTGGGCCCCCTCAAATATTTTATTGGAGGGCTGAAGGGACCTCAGTCCCTAGGATTTGGCTCCTATGTCAGCATCACTTCTGAGCCTGCCTTAACCAGCTCTAGCAAGGAAGCTGTTGGGCAGCAAGGTGGATGGTACACCAAGTGGACCCCTGTTCTCTATGATCCAACATCAGGTGCAGACCCTTCTGGTGGAATTTCTGTACAAGCCCTGCCCTAGGAGACTAGGACTTTAAAGGTCAACATAAGCATATAATGTAAATAAATACAGTAAATGGACAAAAGTACAAAGATTCACAAAATGTTTAGGGGTATTGCCTACCACTGCGTACCCCTAGAAAAAAGCACTGAACCTGGATGTAATTAAGGCATGGATAACTGCACCCAACTTGAGTTTTCTTTAATAGTCTATACAGTAGTAACTTGGTTCTCAAACGCCTTGGTACTCAAACAACTTGGAACCCAAACACTGCAAACCCAGAAGTAAGTGTTCCGGTTTGTGAACTTTTTTCGGAAGCCAAACATGCTCCGTTTTGAGTGCCACACTTCCATTTTGAGTCTGTCTGTTTTCGCTATTTATTTTGCGTTTTTGTTTTTGTGGCTCTTTTTTTTGTTTTTGTGACTGTGTGGAACCCTGTTCAGCTACTGATTGATTGATTGTGTGACTGCAGTACATTGTTTATTGCTTTCATTTTATGGATCAATGGTTTCGTCAGATAGTAAAATTCATGTTAAATTGCTGTTTTAGGGTTTGTTTTTAAAAGTCTGGAACAGATTAATCTGTTTTGCATTACTTTCTATGGGAAAGGGCGCCTTGGTTCTGGAACACTTTGGTTTTGGAACAGACTTCTGGAATGGATTAAGTTTGGAATGGATTAAGGTACCACTGAAGAATTGTGTGGTGGGTTTCTCCCTCCTTAATAATCAAGGTCAATATGGGGAGAGAGATTCTATACACTCAGGGGCGGTTCCAGGTTTGAGGGGGCCCTGAGTAAAGTGTTCTCTGATCAGCCTCTTCTTTCCTACCTGTGGTTTCTGATGGGCTTTGCCTAGCTGTGGTAGTGATTCTACTTTCTACAGCAATGATAGGTCAGGGGCATTGTGAGAAATTTTAAGGGTAGCAAGATCCAGCCGCCTGGCACTGTTCAAAGGGTCAGGTCAAAAAGAAATATTAAGAACCCTGACCAAAGAACTGTGGCAAGAGAAACTGATGGACTATGTGGAATTGGCGAAGTTGACACATAAACTACGTGATAAGGACAACTGTGACTTTAAAGAAGAATGGGAACCTTTTACAAAGTACTTAAAGAAACAACAAAATGAATTGGACTCCTTGGCAGGTTTTGAATAAACATACACAAACTTTTTATTGGTAACATATAGATAGATAAATTAAGGATCTTTACAATTTTATGTTATGCAGAGAATAACATGTGCTGAAAAACCAGAGAGAGGAGCTGAGGGAAGTCTGGGGGAGTGGGAGAGTGGGGTTTTTTTCTTGGGGAGGCGGGAGGGAAAGATGGGGGGGAATGAGGATGATGTATTTTTGAAGAATTGCTATGTTGAAATTCCTAATAAAAATATTCAAAAACAACAACAAGAAGAAGAACAACTCTGGAAGAAAAGGAAAAGGAAAATAAAATGTACAATTTAATTTACTCCCCCCCCCAAAAAAGAATTTTTTTTCTCCGTTCAAATAAATTGTATTAGTATTTTCCACACAACAACAACAACACAAAAGATATCTAAAAATAATAATACGCAACACACAAAAATCAACATTCAAAAACTAAAGAAAGCAACAACAAAAACCAGAAAAAACAAATCCATATATTACAAGTTAATATTATAAACACTAAAACAACAAGACATTGACTTCCACCAATCCCGCAGCACCTCCTTTATCTCTCATTGTGTCTTCCTGTTTTCTTTATAATCTCTAGCCTAACATCTAGATATAAATCCCTCTTTCATATCCTTTCACTTCACAAGGTTATTCCAGACTCAGCCAGATTTCTGTCCTCGAACCTTGACTTTTGAGGTATTCATTTAGGCACACCCATTCTTTTTTACTTCACTTTTTGGTTTCTGTCTTATTATGTCTGTCAATTTGGCTAATTCTAAGTATTCTGAAAGAAATTTTAAGAGCGGGCATCAGCAGAGAACCGGAGCTCAGGCGTCTCCCCGGAATGCCAGATGATAACAGTTGTTCTGCGTATGCAAACTTGGGTGGCTTTGAGAATGGTTACAGGAGAGGGTTACGCCTCCAGATGTTGTTGGACTCCCATCAGCCCCCAGACATCATGGCCAGTCAGGGATGACTGAACAATATCTGGAGGACCAGAATTTCTACCTCATCAGGGCAATCATTTTGCTAGCGGGAAAGAATAGCCTCTTCTATCAGGACGGTTTGTTTTCAGGCACCAAGCAAACTGGTACACAGAAAAGAAAATGGAAATAAGCAGGGGGAAGAGTGGGTGGGGGGGACATTTTCAGAAACTGATGCCTCTCCTGTGGCTCTTTCTCCACTAGATGTCCTTAGCGTTTCACGCATCAGCTTCAAATATAGTAACTGAATATTCACAAGGGTACGGACCTTTTTTGAAGTGTGTGATATTAACAGATCATGACTGATGGCTTGCCCTACAGAGTTCATTTTATCTGGAAGATTGAGAGAGAGAGAGGCACAAAATGAGCACAATAATTTAACCCACTGCTTGGTTAAGATATATAGGGGTATACCAATTTAGGAAGCTATTAAAGTCGTGTATGCTTTCTTCTTTGGAAACATTTAAGCAATCAAGGCATTCAAACAATCTGGACCAGGGGGAATCCTTACAGGGGGGAAACATATTTGATATATATAGATATTATACTAACCAAGAATTCCTCCCCACCCTCAACCTAACTGTATTGCTTTCAAATCCTATTTTATAGTTATACAAACCATTTGCAGTAATCCCAGTTTAACAGCAGGGCTTTTGTTTGAGTTTTACTAGATCATAAAGAGGGAGGTATCACAGATATCCATTTCAGGCTTGCAAGCCTGCCCCAACCAAAGCCATCTACCAAAAAAATAAAAAAAAGGCAAGCATCTAAATCAGGCATGGCCAAACTTGGCCCTCCAGATGTTTTGGGACTACAACTCCCATCATCCCTAGCTAACAGGACCAGTGTTCAGGGATGGTGGGAATTGTAGTCCCAAAACATCTGGAGGGCCAAGTTTGGCCATGCCTGACCCTAAATAAATTAATAATAATAATAATAATAATAATAATAATAATAATAATAATAATTATTTATACCCCACCTATCTGGCTGGGTTTCCCCAGCCACTCTGGGTGACTTCCAACCGAATATTAAAAACAATACAGCATCAGACATAAATGAAACTAATGCACACTGAGGTAAATCCACCAGGACAATAACTTTTCTGTTTTGAAAGACTGCAGGTACTTTAAATGAAGCTTTAACCACACACATTCTAACTAGAGCGGAGGGCTACAAATCTCCTGTAGTCAGGAAATGCACAGAGAGAGAGAGACAGATTCCTGAAAGGCGCCAGCGAGCATCAATGTGGCCATACTGGAGCAGCATGTGTCTGATTTCTCAGAGCAGCGGGCAAAAAGTTTGCACTGCATACATGAGCAGTTCCTTTCCCAGGGGCAGACAGACAAAACACAAAGAGGATGCTTTGAATAACCTTCAGAGTCCACAGCTCCAGCACTCATCTCCGGAACAAGCGCCAACAGTTAAGGGGAAGGTTGCAACCTCCGGTGGCTTCATAGCACTTCACTGCCACCAGCGGGACTCAATGTGACAATAAAGACCACGATGCCAACAAAAACAGCAGAACAGGAGATGTGGGGGGAAGCCAAAGAAAAGAGACTGTGCTTGCTGGCAAGCAGGGTACATATTTAATATTTAACCATGCCAGAGTTGACCGGGTTATTTTGCATTGGTCCCCATCAGTGGTTTTATATATATATATATATATACTTTTTACACTGCAACAGAAGCCAACAGACTTGAACTTCTGTTTTGATTAGAAACTGGAATTCTTTTGGTGTTGTGTTATGTGGGGGGGGGGCACTTAGCTCTCTACAGTAACCTGTGAGGAAGGCCTTTGAACATGGTCTATTTTTTCACGTTACCCCTTTCTGTCATGTCACCTTTTTAAAAAAGCTTTTTTTAAAAAGTGGTAATCATACATAGGAATACACTACATGTTTATTTTTTCAAGCCCCCCAACCCCACATTTCAATGTGAATTCACAATCTTGAATGCTTTGTGGTAATATTAATTCACCTCAGCCATACATAACCTCCAGGTTCCTCACTACCACCACCAGCCTAAACTTGTGGGGGCAGGGGATCTATAGGAATTAGATTCTTCTGATCAGGGACTCTATCCAACATTGGAATGAAGCCAAGTGTTTGAACTTTAGGTTGGGAATCAGCCAGGATTTGGATTCTGCAGGTTGTCCACCCTGCTACCCAATCGTTTTCCTGCTTGACCTCACAGAGACCATCTTGGCTGTGGTGTTGAAGAGCTCAAGGACTCCACAAAGTACGTGCCAAAGAGTTCTTGCCTAGAGTGGTTCATGAGGTCATAGCCTCCATAACAACCATGGGATCATCTCAGATTATATTTGGTTCACCACATGTGGCAGGACACAGAGTTGATATTGTCTTCTGTTCTGGAATAGGAGGTAATAATCAGTAGATGGGTGAGCTGCAATTGACTCCATTGTCGCAGACAATATCATCACAGGTTTGTGGGGGACAGGTTTGACCTGTAACTTCTACCTGTAACATCTGTAGGGGTGGAGGACCAGTTTTGATTATCCGCTATTGACAGCTGATTCAACCAATGGATCCCTGGAGGTGCTAGAGAAATTTCCTATGGGTATGTCTGGCATTCCTGCTAGAGTTCTGGTCACTGCCTGGAATGTGGGGTGAGCCAGCAATATCACTCCCAAGTGTCCTTGGCCCAGACTCAGACTCATTTCAGCATCTAGTTACTCAGAGGACCTAAGGGCAATGAAGCAACAGGTCAAACAAGCTGAAGAGTAAGTGTTAGAAGACTTGTAACAAATGCAAACAAACATAGATAAGACCCATTGGAAGCAGGTCCCATTGAACGCAGTGGAATTACTTCCTTGGAAGTAGCTGCAGGAATCATAAACTACATGAAATACAGTTCCTTCAGTTGAACATTAGACAAGGATGTTGGAACTCCTATCCTGTTTTTGCCATTTCCTTAACTGGGGGACACATTTAAAATGGTTTTGGGGGAAAAGACAATTGTGGGGAGGGAGCGAAAAGGCAAACTTAATTCTCTAATGGCATAATTCTCTAATAACATAGGAGAGACATCTAGTGGTTAAAGATAAATATGTGAAATACAAGACAATAATGTGGACTATTGCCTATGAAAGCTCATATAGTAAACCATGAACGTTTCTTAAGAGCTCACAGCACTTTCTGAAGCCTTAGAGTACAGTCTGAGAATCTTAAGAACTGAAAGGAGCAACGCTGACATAGGAAGTAGGCATGCAGGGATGACGTTCCTCATACGCCTTGCTCCTCGTCACAACTATACCGGTTTACATGTGGAGAAAATTGAAAAAGGGGAGCTGGTGGCAAGGGACATCTTAGATGCCTGTCTAGGCCATATTGCAGGCCTCTAAGAGCCCTCAGGTCACAAACTCTGAGGGCTCTGAGTAGATGATTCTACTCAGCTTCCTATGTTTCTAAAAACAAAAATTTCTTATAGAGGCCCATTTAGAAATTGCATAGTGGTGAAGGCGGGGCGGGGAGAAGAGGCAAAGTCAACAGATAAGTCAAGCATCAAATAGACAAAAAGTGAACCAAAAAAATAATAAGGGGATCAATATTGTTGATCCAATGTTGATGGAGGAGTTTCAATTGATGTAGCTGAAGGATGTGTAGCAAGTTCTTGGATTGGGTTTGTGTGACTGCATGTGCCCCTCTTGGTGGCAGGGGGGCAGGGAAGGGAGCATATAAATGCCTCATTCTAAGAGCAAGTGGTTCCCACTATTCTCAAGTAGGAAAGGATGAGGCCATTTCTAAAGATAGCTTCCCAGGACCTAGAAAATGTAAACAGCTATAGGCCCATGGCAAACGTTCCCTTCTTGAGCAAGACTCTGGAGCAGATGGATGCTACGCAGATCCTTGTGGTGAGAGAGAGGAGTGGGACTGTAACCCCATTGATTGTTTTGGACCTTTCGGGAACTTTTGATGCCATTGATCACGGTGTCCTTCTAGGCTGTCTGAGGTAAGGGCTGGTGGCAGCACATTGTGATGGTTTTGCTCCTACCTGGTCTGTCAGACCCAGAAAGTGGTGCTGGGCAGGGGGTGTATGTTTAGCCATGTGGAGCTTGTATTATGGATTTCCACAGGGCTCAGTCCTATCTCCCACACTTCTTAATAGGAAACCACTGAGGGAGGGAGCTGGAGTTTTGGAGCATGTTGTCTTCAACACAGAGATGGCACACTATTTCTCTTCTTCATCTTCATCAAGTGTAGCAGTGGGTGTGCTGGACTGGACAGGTCCCTGGCTGTGGTAAAGGATGGATGAGACTTAATCCAAACAAGACAGAGATGATGTGCGTATCGACCAGTTCTGGAAGGGGTTGCATTTCCTCTGAAGGATTAGATTCACAGCTTAAGCTACTGCAATTAGCAGCACATAGTGATCTCTGTGCTACATTTCACCAGCATAGGCTGGTGGCCCTGGCATTAACAATCTGCTTTATTATAATATATTATTTATTTGATTTATATACCACCCTTCATCAAAAGATCTCAGGGTGTTTCACAAGATAAATCTATGCTCTAGTAAACTCCCATCTAGGTTACTGCAATATGTTACAGCAGTTCACAGGACTGTGCCTGAAGATGGACCAGAAATTTCAGGTGGCCCAGAATTCCCCAGTGAGATTCCTAACAGGAATCAGCCATTCTGAACACATTATGGTGGTCCTTGCTGAACAAGCTTGCATTGGTTTGCAGCAGTTTTCTGGGCCCCAATTCAAGCTAGAAAACCTTTGGACCGCAGCATGTGAAGGAAAATTTCTTTGGCTTCTTGCACTCAATTTTTGTTGTCTTATATTGCCTAGACCAGGTCAGTATAATTTGTGATGACACCACTGCAATACAGAACTTCAGCAACATATGGTGGCTAAGTAAACCTCCAGTTTTTGCTGCGTGGCTAGTACTACAAACAAACAAACAGAAGTTGTCAGTCCCAAACAGTGCACAACACATCACTCGAGCGAGTTGCATTTGGCTCCCTGGCCCTCAAATTATACCGACCAAGCCAGGATACATGATCCTTTTGTTGTTGTTGTTGTTGTTTAGTCGTTTAGTCGTGTCCGACTCTTCGTGACCCCATGGACCAGAGCACGCCAGGCGCTCCTGTCTTCCACTGCCTCCTGCAGTTTGGTCAGACTCATGCTGGTAGCTTCGAGAACACTGTCCAACCATCTTATCCTCTGTCGTCCCCTTCTCCTTGTGCCCTCCATCTTTCCCAACATCAGGGTCTTTTCCAGGGAGTCTTCTCTTCTCATGAGGTGGCCAAAGTATTGGAGCCTCAGCTTCACGCTGTCCTTCCAGTGAGCACTCAGGGCTGATTTCCTTAAGAATGGATAGGTTTGATTTTCTTGCAGTCCATGGGACTCTCAAGAGTCTCCTCCAGCACCATAATTCAAAAGCATCAATTCTTTGGTGCTCTTTAAATCACTTTTAACTGGTTGTAGGATACATGTTCCTACAACCAGTTAAAAGTGAATTAAATCGATTTACAATCCTTCATGCATCTATTCAGAAGTAAGTCCCATTGAGCTCAATGGTGCTTACTCCCAGGAAAGTGGTATAGAATTGTAGTCTCAATTACTTCTTTTTTTTATAAAAAAGAAATCAATATAAGGCATTCTGCCAAGAACCAGAACCTCTTATGCTCCCTTTCTATGAAATTCGCCACAGTATTTTTTATTTAAAAAATCTGCTCTGACACATATTCTTGCTTCCTTGACTTCTTGCAATTGTAGTGGCATTACACTTAAGGGCTTCATTCTTTACTGTGGCAATTACAATCATTTTGTTTCATTTATAATCCCCTTTTAGAGTAAATGAACATAAAGACATAGATGGATTTTAAATGACTGTCTCTGTCACATACATTTGTAGAGGACACTAAATCTCCCGAGAGTTAGATTTGTGTTAATTAAATCTACAAAAAGAGAGAGAGAGAGAGAGAGAGAGAAGACTCCATAAGGTCCAAAGCATGCTTAATGAATTAACACGGAAGCCCTGTTGAGCAGGCCTTTTAAACTATAGTGAAACAAATCAACTCACACTTTATTACTACCCACTTAACAAATTAAATCTGTCACTTTATATCATAGTAAACCAGGGTTTTTCATAAATGCTAATTAAAGCCATTAAAAATGGAAATTTCCCATGCAGTTTATGCAAAGCCTATCTATTGATGCAAAGAGATAGGTCCTGTTTGTTCTTCTGAATGAAAACTAGAACTTCGACTCTGACAAGCTAGACTGCGGTGGGAGGGAGCAAGCGGTGGGAGGGACAAGCATACGAGCCTAAATAAAAAAAATACAGATTTATTTTTTAAAAATAGGATTCGGAAGAGATTGAACTTCCAAATTGGCTTGGAATCATCCTTTAAAGGCACTGTGATTTATCTATTTTAACTAGCACTGCAGCATCTTACACTTACACACACACACACACACACAACTAGTAAGTCAGTAGCTAGAAGCTGGAAACATATGCAATGGATTGCTTTTACCAGCTCAAGTAACACTTCTTGCTCCCGTTTTGCAGAGGAAAATGCCTAGGTTTTAATGGCTCTCAGCCAATGCCCCTTCCAATTAGAAATGGAAAATACTGGCAGACTGGCAGATCCATGCGCCTCCTTTCACAAGCGATGGAGAGAACTGTTGGGTGATAACCAGCTAAGTCCTACTCAGAGCAGATCCCCAGAATCACATAATTTAAATCCATTGATTTCAATGGGTCTACTCTGATGACTAACCATCAGCTGTCATGTGCTAGTGGCACCCTTCTGCTTTGACTTGCAGGTAGCAGGAAGAGCCACAGTGCCCAGCTGGAAATTTGGCAGCCCTCCTTTCCATAGTGTCTTATTTCAACGTACAACTTAAATGCAGTTTGCTGCCAGTCAGAGTTATATGTGGCAGGGAGCAGTAGCCAAGCTCAGCTTCAAGCCATACAGGACTAGAATGATCCATGGTTTGTTGCACTTATTCTTTACATAATTAGAAATACAGCTAAAATATTTTAACTGTACAGTGGTACCTCGGTTTACGAACTTAATCCGTTCCTGAAGTCCGTTCTTAAACCAAATCCATTATTAAACCGAGGCGCACTTTCCCTAATGAGGCCTCCTGCTGCCAGTGCCCTTCCACCGTTCAGCTTCCGTTCGTAGACCGAGGTAAAGTTTGCAAACTAGAGCACTACTTCCGGTTTTGCGGAGTTCGTAAACCGAATAGTTCGTAAACAAGACTGTTCGTAAACCGAGGTACCACTGTACATTAAAAAGAAAAAGTGTGAAGCTACTCTTGGAACTGCTAGCTGATGTTTTACCCCAGTCAACAGCAACAACCCCATACACCTGACACCAGTGTCACATATCACAACAGACTCCAAATTTTTCAGAAACAATTTGAAGCCAGCGCTCTCTCTCCCCAGCAGCAAACTCATTTCTTTATTGGGCAAGGAAACTGTTAAGTTGTGGGTGAACACATCAGATGACACAGCAATTCTCCAAACAGCTCTTGTTTATTCACAGACCCAGAACAGAACTGATCTGGAGGGTTCAGCCAGCCTGCTTATATAGAGCTCCACTAGAATGCAACAGTAACAACTTTCTGTAACTATCCAATCACTGAACATCACTTTCAATTCGTTATTCGCATATGTGGACCTGAGTGAAAACTATCTACAGTATCCCCCTGCTGGCCCAGGGTGAGAACTTCAGTACATAACAAACAATGGAAAGTTTGACTCTATTGGGGACAAGATTATTTTCCCTGTTCCATTCCTCCTCCCCACTCTGGCTACATGTGGCCAGATTTACAGAAGATGGTCCTCTGTTCAAAGGGATGTCTGGTCTAGGTGGGTGGTGTAGGAAGGAGGGTGCAGTAGGTGCAGGCTGCCCTGGGTGTTATCACTGTGGGGGGTGACTGCGGGGCCTGACCTGCAGCACGCCTGAGCCACACATCTCTCCTGGGGAGTGACGTGGTGGCTGGGGGAACTGCAAGCTCCGCGCTGCCCGAAACAGTAACGTGGGACTTGTGGACTCCGTGGAGGTTCCACGCAGCGTGCTCTGCCCCAGCTTGCCCTGCCCCAGGTGCAGGGCATTTGTGCTGCCCCGGGCACCCAAGCAGCTAGCTATGCTACCAGTCTAGGTCTAGTTTGAAGACAGAGAATCATCAGAAAGGAAGCAGACGCCTTGAAGTTGCCTGTTAAAATTGACCTCTGGACAACAGACTCAAGACAGTTCACTTGGCCTTCGCCCACCCTGGTAAGATTGTCTTTCCATGTAAATTATCCTAACTATTTCTCAAGTTGCAGTCATTCATATAAATTAGCATAAGCACGTTTCATGCAAATCTGTGTCTTCTTTGGAGAGAGTTATGCTTACTCTTTTTTGGGCAATGCGCAAGAGGCCCTCTAGTTGCTTTCCACTCCACCTGCATTCCTGTTGCATTGTTCCACTTTCAGAACAAGCCCAGGTAATTCAGAGCCCCAAAATACAAGTAGAAATTTGGAGAAGGTTTGGAAGTTTGGAAGAATGTCTTCTCTGAATGTCATACATCCAGACTCTCTAAGTGCCTCTATTTAACAGGGATAGTCCCAGATTTACAGAAGCCATCCCGGTTTCTGATTTGATCCCAGAATGTCCCACTTTTCCTTAGGACGCCCTGATTTTCATCAGAGAAATATTGGAGGGTATGGAGTTATGTGATCCCTAAGCCAAGGAGATAACTAACTATGCAGCCTTTATAGGCAGCCCTGTATAGAGAAGTTTTTTAATTATTTATTGTGTTTTATTATGTTTTTATATATGTTGGAAGCCACCCAACATCATCATTGAATAAGACACCCCTCTTTTCAACGGAGAAATGTTGGAGGGTATGTACGTCAATGTTGTGTATGGATGCAGTACTGTATAATGGTTCATACACTGTATAGAAGGGGTTGGCAATGTGGTGTCTTCCAGATATTGTTGGACTACATCTCCCATCATCCCTGACCACTGGCTATGCCACCTGGGGTTGATGGGACTTGTTGTTCAGCAACATCTGGAGACACAGCATTGGCTGCCCCAAGTATATAGGCTTGGTAAAACCCATTCACAACATAAATACAAACAAGTAGATGTTCTGTTTTCTCACCCACTCCAACAGGCTCAGCTTGGATTAAACATAGGAAAAACTGGAAACAAACGCAAGTCTATACAAGCCATACTTCACTGGATGCCAACACATTAACATTTTGGCCAGGGAAAGAGCTCACTCACAGCCCATTTCCCCCCTTAAGAAACCAATTTTCCTCCAGCTGAGTGCAAACAAAGATCTCTTTCATCTTCAGTAATTAGCATGGAATGAAATGGAGAAAATACATGAAAAGCCCAGTCATATCCATGTTTGTTCAGATGCCCTGCAGATTTCAATAGGATTCGGTTTCAAGGCACAGTCATTGCTATCACATGAGAGGGAGAACACAGCTGCATGCTGTGGTCATGTCAGCCCTGCTCTTTCCTCCATCAATGCATCAGAAGCCATGTCTGCAGAGGTGAGCTGGTTGGTACTGCATTGCATCCCCAGGATGTGGAACCTTGTACATCCATCTGGGTCAATTGTCTAATCCCTGGACTCCACTTCTAATTCCTAGGTGCCATACACTGAATATGGCATAAATTAAGCTATATTAAATATATAAGCCATGTTTAAATGTAAGTTACGTTGGCTTCCTGATGACGTCATCGCCTGGAGAGATGGACTCTTAAAAAAGCACAAAGGGAAGGGTGATGATCCATTGAAAATGACATCAGCAAAGCTAAGACTGTGCCAGCCGGAAAATGAGTGAAGCCCCTCCCTGCGGTCTGAGTTACACAGAAGAACAAAGGCCAGTAGTAGAGTTTTCCGTATTTAAGAAAGATAGGATACAAGGGTTTGGGGAACAAATATCACAACTGGAGAGACCTGTTGGAATGTAATGTAAAAGTGCTGTCTAAAATGTATAAAATATTATTGGAATGGGGGAAAAGGATGGGCAAGTAAAATCTTCAATGATACATTGGGCAATAGATATTGGTTATAATATAGGCATGGAAGCATGGGAATGATTGTGGAATATGGATATAAAATTTACAACATGTTATGGTTTAAGTGAAAATTACAGTGGTACCTGGGGTTACAGACGCTTCAGGTTATAGGCGCTTCAGGTTACAGACTCCGCTAACCAAAAAATATTACCTCGGGTTAAGAACTGTGCTTCAGATTGAGAACAGAAATCGTGTGGCGGCAGCGCAGCGGCAGTGGGAGGCCCCATTAGCTAAAGTGGTACCTCAGGTTAAGAACAGTTTCAGGTTAACAACGGACCTCCAGAACGAAGTAAGTTCTTGACCCGAGGTACCACTGTATATGAAAATGATATAGCGATGGTATCTAACACTGAGTAAACTGGAAAAAAGTATGAATCTAAATCAAACAAGTGTTGGAAATGTAAAGAGAAAGAAGGTTCTTTTTAGTGGTATTGTAGTAAGGTTAAGGCTTACTGGGAAATGATATATAATGAAATGAAAAGAATGTTTAAAATAATGTTCTTAAAAAACCCCAGAAGCTTTTCCCTTTGCAAATTATAGGGACAGAACTACCTAAAATGTATAGAAACCAATTCATGTGTACTACTACAGTGGCAAGTATGTTACTTGCCCAAAAATGGAAAGAAGAAGAAGTCCCAGCAAAGGAAGAATGGAGACAGAAACTTATAGAATATGCAGAAATGGCAAAACTTACTGGAAGAATAAGAAATCAAGATAACAAACTTTTTATAAAAGAATGGAAATGGTTTATTGACTATTTAGAGATAAACTGCAAACAGATAAAAACATTAGCAGCATTATTGTAATAACCTGCAGTTTCATAAGAGTATATATGTAAAGATGAATAAATGAACAAATTAAGTTAAACTGGATATACAGAAAATATATATATATATAAATTAAGGAACCACAGAAAGTAGGGGAAGGAAGTAAAGTTCTGAAAAGTCAAAATGGTTGTAAAATCAGTGAAATGCATAAATCAGAAAAGTAGAATTATTATTTTTTAAGTAGTAGAGTTTTCAGGATTGTGGTTTTGCCTGATATAAGAGGAAAACTAGTGGCATTTTACAAGCAGTTTGCAAGCTGGAGAACGAGCAATGTGGAATGGCAGTTTGAATCCAAGGTGGCAGCCATACGAGAAATAGGACCCCCCTTGAAGTGTAGTGCTTTGAACCGCTCCATCGTAGGCACAGGTTGTATATATGTGTAGATAAACCCTATATCATAAAGACACCACAGTCTCCGCTGTGCCCCATTTCCAAAGGAAACACGAACCCTTGGCAAAGTGCCTGGAATCCATGGAATTTTGCACTGCTTGGAGATTGGCGTGGCATGCAACAGTATGGTAAAAAGATAGAGCTCGCAACTTTTTACAACTAAAAATATCCAAGTGACATTTAAAAACCAGGAAGTATGTTGAGATGTGAAATTGAATGAAGCAGATTTCAACAGTCTCATGCTACATTGTTAAAATAACAGATCAATCATTGCCGATAACAAAGCTCCTAGCAGTGAATCATTCAAACGACATTATGCACATCCAAATGCTATATTAAACCTCTAATGTTCTTAGTCAAGCAAAATAGCACTTTACGTCTTAAGCAGCTCACCTAAACTGAGCATCTATGAGATTATTATAGGGCTGCTTCAAACAGGTTCAATTTATGACTGCAACCATCAATTTGTGACTTAGATGTATGGATGTGTGCTTTCACGGATAACACAGCAGTGGGAAACTTAAAAACATAACCTCGTTTAATACTAGGATACCCTGACACCAAAGTCAAAGGGCTGACTTTAAGATCAGTCAGAAATTTCTGAGCCTTGGACAGAAATATAACTTCCTCAATTAAGCCAGTAGCTCTGTCTCGAAACCTAAACTGGCCAACTGTCAGTCACCAAAATATTTTGTGTGGTTTTTCCACCATTTGCTCTGGCACTGAGTCACTATACCTTCCTAGTCTCTCAGCAATCTACAAGCATCTTAAGTCACTTAAATACCCAAGCTCTAATGCTGTCGCATTCAACTCTTGAGAATGCTTTTACAAATCAGGAAGGGATCCTGGGGGTCATCTAGTCCAACCCCCTGCAATGCAGGAATTTCAGCTGAATCATCCATGGCATGGCCATCCAACCGCTGCTTATAAACATCCAAGAAAGGAGAGTCCACAACCTCCAGGGGAGACTGTTCCACCATCAAACAGCTCTTAAAGTCAGGAAGTTTTTCCTGTATGTTTAGCCAGAATCTCCTTTCTTGTAAGTGGAAGCCACTGGTTTGAGTCCTACCCTCCAGAACAGGAGAAAACAAGCTTGTTCCCTCTTCCATGTGACAGCCCTAAAGATATTTGAAGATGGCTATCATAACTCCTCTCAGTCTCCGCTTTTCCAGGCTAAACATACCCAGCTCTTTCAAGCACTCTTCGTAAGGCTTGGTTTCCAGACCTTTGATCATCTTGGATGCCTTCCTCTGCACATGTTCCAGCTTGTCAACATCCTTCTTAAATTGTGGTGCCCGGAATTCAACACAGGATTCCAGGTGTGATCTGACCAAGAGTGATTTATATGCCCCCCATCTGACTGGGTTGCCCTAGCCACTCTGGTCAGCTTCCAACAAATTATAAAACCACAGTGAAACATCTAACATCAAAAACTTCCCTATACAGGGCTGCCTTCAGATGTCTTCTAAAAATCAGATTGATGTTTATTTCATTGACATCTGGCAGGAGGGTGTTCCACATTGTCAACAGACAATGATGGGTTTAAAAAATATTTAATAAGATTTGGATTTGGAGTATGTAATAGCAGATGGAGAGAAATGGTCATGCTCACAATGTTATGTGTTCCTCAAGTGATAAGAAGTTCCAGAAGCAGCCCTTACCCAAGTCTGGCTTTCTTTGAAAAAGAGAGATCATTTCATGGTATCTGGGTTTATTCACAAATATACAAGTTGAACATACCTCCCTAGAAAACTGGTTAACAATTAAATATAATATTCTAATAAAAACTTACCTGCATAATAATGTCTCCTGCATCCGACTGGAAAAAGTTACTTTCTCTGCTTTAGGCACATGTACATTGCTCAGATTTAAGTGGACAAGGGAAGTTAAGCTCTATCACCCGGAGTGCCACTTCCCCTTTCCAACGTCATGCTAATTTCTCTGGCAGGGTTGAACTAAAATATCAACAAAGAATGACTAATCCAGCAGTGTCACAGGGCTAATTGATTATATCAACATTTATCTCCGCTGAGGCCATGTTATATTCCATACTCTGCTCCCTTGAAGAAGGGACATTCTGGAAATGAGCATCAAGAGGGGATATCAATCAATATTTCTTCATTGCACAGCAAGAAATTGCATTGCAACATATCAAGGACGCCCAAAAAAGAATATGGTTTGCTTATATATCAAACGCACATTAAGAGCACCAGGCCGTGCATGTCTACTCAGAAGTAGGTCCCCCTGAGTTCAATAGAGCTTACTCCCAGGTCCACGGGAGCAGGATTGCTGCCTAAGGAGTTGAACAATTCTTATTGTCGGCTCTACAATATATTAGCTCATTTTTCAGTATTTGTGATCAAGTCTTAGCTGCACCCACTGCAAAGACTGCTAGTTTATAAGTCACCATCTTGCTAGTGACAGGGTAAATAAAAAAAATCTTTTCTGCCGCCACCCTGGAATCTATACTGAAAATTGTATGGCAACAGTCTGCTTGCCCTCATGCACCAATGGCTGCATTTGCCCCAATACCTCTCCATTAGGACCGGCCCTAACATTAGGCAGAGTGAGGCAACTGCCTCTTGCAGCAGATGATGCAGGGGGTGTGGAGGGCAGCAGCCTCCCATTAGTCTTTCCAAATCTCCCAAGCTAGCCTTCCCTGCAACCACTAAGCAAGCCTTCTGCCCCTAGGTGTGGTGGTGGTGGGGACACTGTCCCATCCCCGGTGCTGAAGTAATATTCAGCTACCATTCCAATTGGATTCTATACTTGGAGTGGGAGGGTGTCATAATATCCTTTGCCTCAAGCAGCAAAGTATCTTTAATCTATCCTTGCTGTCCATGCCAGTGGGAGCAGGAATTTCAACATCAGCAAAGTCCACATCCTCACAAACGGGAGTTGTGGTCCAAGTCTGTAAAAAGAAAGCAGCAGAAAAAACTACCTGCTTTTTTTTAAAAAAAGGCACACACTTCGCACACTTCCAGTCTGACAGTGTTTTAACACCAAGCCAAACTTTTTTTCTTCTAGAAAAGAGGGAAAGTTGATTGCATCGAGCACTTGTCCACAAGAGTGAGGTTTCAAAAGCATGCTAAAATCAGTGTGCTATTCCAACATGTTATTTGGTACTCTGCCTGTTCTACGCATCTGGTTCTCTTTCTACCTATAAATCTTCAGACAGACCAAAAATATGTTATCTTTGAAACAACAGCTATTCCAAGGGGTGTTTGGACACTGCATTTCAGCAAGGGAATACAGTGGTACCTCGGGTTACAGACGCTTCAGGTTACATATGCTTCAGGTTACAGACTCCGCTAACCCAGAAATAGTACCTCGGGTTAAGAACTTTGCTTCAGGATAAGAACAGAAATTGCATGGTGGCAGCACGGCAGCAGTGGGAGGCCCCATTAGCTAAAGTGGTACCTCAGGTTAAGAATAGTTTCAGGTTAAGAACGGACCTCCAGAATGAATTAAGTTCTTAACCCGAGGTACCACTGTATATTTAGGGCAGAGCATCTACATCTGGCCAACTCATTGATTTGCTACACTGTTTGTTATAAATTATATTAGGTATATCTATACAAGTCTTTTGCTTCAACAACAAAAATGCTTGCTCAATAGTCCTGTGCCAATAGCATTCATATTCTTATTATATGTCAATTGTGGAAAACCTTTGGGCCACCAGACTACAACTCCCATCAACCCAGGCCATTGGTCATGCTTGCTGGGGCCGATGGGAGCTGTCGTTCAGCAGCATCTAGCAGGCCAAAGGTTCCCCAGCCCTGTTATAAGTTATAAAAGAAACATAAAATAATCTCAACCAATGCTCTTGAAGTAATTCTTGTTCTTTTGGAGGGGTCATAATTAACCTTGGTTGTAACACAGAGCAAGGGCACAATCCTAAACATACTGGAAGTAAGCAGCTCTGAATTCAGTTGGAGTTACTTCTGAGTAGACATGGTTAGACTTGTAGCATAAACCTCTCATATTTCCCTCACACTGCCCTGAACACAGTCTGAATGATGTTTCACACCAATTCTTGATGAGTTCAGTACCAATTCAACTAGATTTCTTACTTCGGCTTTAGGCAATTCTAAACTGTTTCTGTCAATCCATTTAAATTATTTTGTGATGGTCTATAACATCTAGGAAGGGAATAGAAAATCCTTTCTTCAGTAGACGTTTACAATGCAAGTATCCAGAGATATTTTCATTCATATATACTTGTAAACTCTGCTTTCCCAAGCAACTGACTTCTAGACTGTCATGAAAACATAGAGGAAAGCCCTCCTGATTCAAAGGCCTATCTAGTCCATTGTCAGCCCATCCCAAGGATGGCAAACCTGCAGCCTTCCAGATGTTGACACTGCAAAGCATTGTTAATTGGTTGTCTCCATACATTTGTTTATTACTAGATTTCTATGTTAATCTGAAGAACAGATTAATCTACTGACTCCTCATAAACCAAGATGACCTTCACCATGCATATAAAAGTGAAATGTTGACTGTAGGAAGTCCTGTCTTAATACTCAATTTGCTTTTCCCTAGTTCTGGTCAGAAAGTCCCAAAGACCGTGATAAATGCCAGCTGTTAGCAGCTGAGTCACAGTGTCATCTGACTATTAAAAATGATTTGGATTTTTCTTCAGTTTGCAGGGATTCATCCCCCACGAGCACAGTGTTTGGGGAGGGAGGACTTTGGGGATTTTTGGTCACATTTTCGTCACATTTTTATGTTTAGGAATAAATATTGCAACATGTTTGCATTGCAAGTTCTTCCTAAACAAACAAAAAAAGCTGATTCATTAAAGCGCACTCTTAAGCAGACATGTTTATTACAAACATTTAGAAGGGTTTTCCCCCCCTCAAAAATTATTAAAGCACACAAAACATTAACCAAATAAACAGTTCCCTTGGCAAATTATTCAAGCAGATCAATAGCAGTGATTGTGAACCAAGGCTGGATCTACTCTGAACTTTTTAATGTTATCAGAATGATATCAGAAATATCGTTCTAAAACATCACAGGGCATACTGGTAAAATAAAAATGTTCCTTAGCTTGTTTTGTCCATAACAATGCAGTTTCCTTACTGTCGGTTCCTGGTTGCTCTGCAGCGGCTGCTACTGTCACATTTCAATAACGCATTATTACTATTTTTGAAATTTATTCTTTATTGATTTTATGTATTAAACCCCTCCACCACAGAAAAACAGAAAAGTAAACCAATCACCTCACATACAAAGAAATTTTTACATATAAAATTATTCCATATATTGGGACTTCCATCATCCTCAATATGGGTCCATCGTTACCTTGTTGACTGCATATTTGCATATATTTTTAACTTATTGTTAATTGTTCATATTCTTGGTAGCATATATCATTGCAGAAGTTATTCAAAACATGTGAAAGGTTTCATTTGAGAACAATGTTCTTTTAAAAATACTTTGAATAAATCCCATTCTTGGTTAAACTCTTGGTTTGTTTGGTTCCTGTCATCTTTACCAATTCTACATATTCAAATAACTTCGCCTATCATTCCAATTTAGTTGGTATTTTATCTCCCTTCCACCATTTAGCTATTAACATTCTCACCACAGTAGTTGCATACATAAATATCTTTCTTAATTCTTTCAGTATATCTGCAGCAATAATACCTAACAAGAAGGCTTCCGGCTTTTTAATGAAAGTTAATTTGAACATTTTTTAAAGTTCATTATCAATAATTTCCAAAACATTTTTAATCTGTTTACATTTCCACCACATGTGATACATTGTTCCCTCTGATTCTTTACATCTCCAGCAAAGGTTCGAGCTGGTTTTATACATTTCAGTCTTCATATATTTTTCTTTTAAAGCATAGCAAGCCATAAATTTTAAGTCATGTCTCCAAAGCTTTTCCCAATATGCCATCTGAATATTATAACCGAAGTCTTTAGACCACTGAATCATCACAGATTTAACCTCCTCCTCTAGCACTTTCCAATAACACATTAATATTTCAAGAAAAACGTAATGTCTCCATCTACATTATGAAAATCATTCCTTAATGCTTCCTTAATGTTATAAACCATGAGTGCAGATCTGCTCCAAAACAGTTCTTCATATCCAGAATCCATATGGGCTATCATACCCCTGCTGTGGCTCTTCCAACTCCCTTCTTCCGACTGACCCCCAAAGCTGTTTGGAAGGTCAGATATCCCTCTGGAGAAGTGTTCAAAGTGGCAAATGGAGCTACCACCCAAAAATGTCACTGCTTGCTCCATTGTGTGCATACAGAAGTGCTTTCTACTCACCCAACAGGGCATGGATCACAGCAACTAGTTGTCATGGTCCGGGGCATGGGCAGCAGGAGTCTAGGACTGACACTACGGGACCAGGGTATGGGAACAGATCCAACAGAGATCAGGAGCCAGAGGCAGCCAGGAACAGGCCACAGCATGGCATAAAACTATGCTGCTGTGGCAAAGAAATGGTGAAATGCAGAAATCCAGGGTGAAATGCAGGCCTTATATAGCTTGCCTCCAGGTGCAGTGCATCACATCATCTGACCACGCCTGCCAGCCTGCACCTGCATCCCCCAAGGCCAGCACAGCAAGGGCCTGGTTCTTGCAAACTCTCACAGTGCTCAGGGCCTGGCTCCTGCAAACACTCACAGTGCTCATTACACTAGTATTGTCCCTTTACAGTATTGAGATTTTATGCAGTGGTTTATACAACCAGGAATAGGGAAACGGTGGCTCTGTAGCTGTTGCTACACTACCAATCCCATCATGGGAATATAACAATATCTGGAAGGTCAAAAGATGACCGTTTCTGGTGTAAATCCTGCATTTGGGTATGAGTGCTGTGAGCTGTAAGATGTGATGGGTGGGTGTATCATTTATCATAACAGAGCCTCCTCATTATCCAGGAATAAACAAAGGGAAGTGTATATGGACCAACCTCAAAAATCAAAGCAACAAAGAAATTGTGAGGTAAGATATGTAAAGAAAAACACACACCCCCCCCAAAACTTCTCAACTAAGGGCAGATCCACAAGCATATATTTAAAACACATCCAATGCACATTTAAACACACAAATTCTACCAAAGAATCCTGAGAATCATAGTTTTTATGGTACTGGGAATTGCAGGTCTGTGAGAGGGGAAACGACATTTTCCAGGATTCTTTGGGTGCAGTCAAGTGCACTGAATGTGTTTTGAGTGCACTTTAAATGTATGGTGTAGTGCTTCCCCAAATACAACTAATTTTATAACCACAAAACAAATACATTGGTACCTGTAAAATAGACACAAACACATGCTGATATATAAATGAACAATGAAGTATAACTTAGGATGGCTCAGTTGGTTAGAGTGTGGTGCAGATAATGCCAAGGTTTCAGGTTCAATCCCTATATTCAGGTTGGTCTAGATGATCCTCAGCTTCCCTTCCAACTCTGTGGTTGTGGTTCAAGGACCCGAACCCCGCGCAGTGGAATGAAACACAGGGACACGTGATATAAGGTTAATGGGCAAGAAAAGGCCACAACTTTATTGATTACAGCAAGTGAAAAGGTATTGGCTTAGGCATTGGATTACGTCAGCTGACTCCACCCACTCGGAGAGGGGTGAGTCTAAAAAACAAAGGGGGTTTATTCACCAGTAGGTGGAGCCTGTTGATGCTAATCCAACTATAAGCTCTCCCCTGATGTCACCGACGGTCGTGCCATGGCCTCCCGCCATGCAGGCATCGGACAGAATACACGACCGCCGGATTCCTTTAACGGAATACCCAAAAATTGAAGGCGCAGGCGATGGCCACACCTAGCCCTTCGACACACCACAACACATTATTCCAATGCCTAACCTACCCACCAATACCACGAAAGTTGTGACGATTGCTACGAGGTAGGCGAAAAAACCAAAAAGCCTAATGCCAAATGGAAAAATTCCTACCAGGCCCCCTGGACAACCAGGGCGACCAACCTAAGGTCCATAGCAAGGCCAAAAGAAAACTGGAAACCCTGCTCTAAGGGAGTGGAGGGTGGGTGACTCGCAACGGGACGACAAAAGTGAGGGCTGGAGGCTGGCGCCGCAGCAAGTCAGGCTGCTGTACACGCCCCTTTGAAGGCACCTAGTTGGGTGCCTGACTGAGGGCGTGGGCACCAGCCAGGTGAGTAGGAGGCAGGGGGCAAACGCCCCCTGCTTGAGGCGGAGTCCGGCTCCCGGCCACAACCACTCCCCTCTCTTGCAGGGAGGAGAGTCTTTCTATGATAAAGAAAACAATGTGTGTTTCAATCAAACACTGGTCCTCTGCAGTGATATAATACAATCAAGCACACATTTATGGAAGAACAAAGTAAATCAAGCCTGAATGTGCCAGATATTATAAGCATCTTAACAGTGGTGCTAAAATTTAAAAACCAGTCACATTCAGAAGAGGCTTAAGTGTGAACAGCACTAAAGCCTGTACAGATCCCCCAAAATTAGTTCTCTGGGACACCACCACCAACTCAAAAACAGGCAAAAAGAAACAGGTTGCTTTGGTTTACTTTTATGAGCTTCAGCCTGTCGGAATTGCAAAAAGGGCACTTGGTCTAATGGAGGCAGTTTATCCCATTCACAAGGGATCATTAATGGCCAAATTATAGGCATTACTTGCATTAAAGATGCCGCAGGGCTCCAGAGGATCAATTACAGCCTCCTGTTTGTGGCTGCCATTGGCTTGGATCAGTGCTGGGGGTTTTGTACCATAGGAGCTTCCCCTGATCTAACACAAGAACGGTTTCACTGCTCAGAGCCAAGCGGAGCCAT
Organism: Podarcis raffonei; assembly: GCF_027172205.1. NCBI lineage: Eukaryota > Metazoa > Chordata > Lepidosauria > Squamata > Lacertidae > Podarcis > Podarcis raffonei. Next base: position 23,347,588 of record NC_070611.1, on the reverse strand, counting down.
ACATAGTCTTGTCTGGGACAGGAGGTGGTAAAGCGACGAGAGCCGCGCACCATTGCTCAGCTGTCAAATCCATCAGGCAATGCCAACCTATATATATATATCTATTCAAAACAAAATGCTGTCGAGTTCCCAAGGCTTATTTGTCAGATCAACACAGCTGGGTCAGACTAAAGGCCTATCTAGGCCAACATTTTGTTCTCACAGAAGTCCACAAGCAGGGCATGGTCGCAATAGAATGAGAGAATCATGGAATTGTAGAGTTGGGAGGGATCACAAGGAACATTGAGTCTAACTCTTTGCAATGCAGGAGTCTTTTTGCCCAACGTGGGGCTCAAACCACCTGAGACTAAGAGGCATGCTGCCTACAACAGCAGAGATGCAAATCCCAGGTACAGTGTTACCTCGGGTTAAGTACTTAATTCATTCCAGAGGTCTGTTCTTAACCTGAAACTGTTCTTAACTGAAGCATCACTTTAGCTAATGGGGCCTCCTGCTGCCGCCGCACCACCAGAGCCCGATTTCTGTTCTTATCCTGAAGCAAAGTTCTTAACCTGAAGCACTATTTCTGGGTTAGCGGGGTGTGTAACCTGAAGCGTATGTGACCTGAAGC